>NW_024711787.1:0-23850 GCF_018991925.1 Homarus americanus | reverse complement strand
TTGGTGAAATATGCATAAGTCCTATCTATCAGATCGTCATGGAAACTTTGGTAGATGTCAGGCTTGTAGTCCTTGTACCAGTCATGGATGAAGTCTATGAACTGGCTTTCATGTTATTGCTTGACTGTGATTCTACGTCTGATCAGTCTACCCCAGTGGGGGTGTCATTGGCTACAAGTATACTAGCTTGGATTGGGCTGTGGTCAGACATAAGATCAGTGACAATATCAGAGCTATGAGTTGTGCATGAAAAATTAAAACCAATACACTTGTCTAGACCCCCGCCATAGATGTGTGTTGGTTCATTATTACCTATAATTTGAACATCTTCATATTCGCTGAGAAGTGAGATAAGTCTCCTACCATTGGTGTTAGTGGTGGAGTCACCTAATTGCTTGTGTCTAGTATTCAGGTCACCCATCAGGCCAGTGGGCTCAGTGTGTAAAAAGTCTGGGAGATCTGAGGGAGCATAGGCGTTTAGCACGTTGAGTGGAGTTGCCCAGGTGGATAGTGATCCCATGGTACTGAAGGTAGGTAGTCTTTTTGAATACAAGAGGTACATGCGGGAGTGACTTCTTAACATACATCAAACATGTGTGAGTAGAATTAGGATCATAATACACATAATTGGGCACACTGGGTGGGGGCTTACCATTAGGTGTGAGACACTCCTGCAGACACACTATCGATGTCTTAAGACACAACTTTGTGGTGTAGGTCAGGGTATCGTTTTCTAAGGGATGAGATGTTCCAACTCATCACCTTCACCGCTCTGTATCTTTGTCTGGTATTAACACTGGTCATTATGAACTGTATTTGGAAAGAAGCAAAAGGCACTGTATGATACTGTTCTTTTCTGCGCTGCTTGTCCCTTCGGCAGGCAGTAGGCCACATAACTTTTTTGAAAAATTTCTGGAGCATGTACTGCTCAACAATTGTTGTATGTCAGTGGCAAACAACGACACACTTTGGTTACACTCGACATCACCACCATTTTCTGTTTAAGTTTGTTATCGCCGCTGGCTTCAGCTACAGTGCTGGCTCGTGATGCCATTAAATCTTTCGACCTGTGACCTCGCCAGATGTAGAAGTGTTTACAGACAAGTCCTGGTTCTGCTGAGTGGACTGTCTTAGACTGGTGGCGGTGCTGCCCGCCGCCCCTCCATGAGACAGATCGCCCTCTCTAGTGATGCTGTGAAGATCAGCCTTCTGTCCGAGAATTTGTGCTGGGACGATTTACGCAATACTGTTTTCTCTTGGAACACCATACTGATCTGCATTGACCCTCACTTGTAAGTACAGCCTAAGTGATGACATACCCCTCTGTACTGAAATATTGTTGACTAATTACGCCTACTCGTTTCTGCATAACCTGGAGTAATAAGACAATGCAGAATGAAGCGAAGCTAAGATTAATAGAGTTATGAACTTTGTGTTATGTCAGTATGCTTATTAAATTGTAATTAAGATAAAATTGTGTGAGACAAACTAATTATGTATCAGATGGATCACCTTGTAATGTTATGAACGCCTTCTCCTCTGCAGGTTTTGACCACATCAATGAATATTGAATGCGTCCAAAAAGAAAAAAAAAAAGCGCTGGGTGCGCGGGCTGGCTCGTCGCAAACAAACACCTACGGCCCTGTACGCTCGAACCCAAACTTTATGACAACTCCTCAGATATTTGAACACGTCACTCAAACACACGACACTACGTCACTGTCTCTTGTGCTGACGTTATGACGATCTACGTTGTCTCACGCTGAACTCCCGGCGTTGGTGGTTCCTTTGTTCCTCATGGTAGTTGAGAATTCCCTTCGACGCCCCCCCCGTACTTGTTTTGACTGTAAACGCATTAGTTAAGGACGTTCAGGTTACGGGCAAGTAGAAGGGAATGATTGAACCCCGTCTGTGTTGCCCCATGATGATCTTTCGATGACTGCTGGTGATGATCCTGGACCTTTGGTTGGGAGAGTGGGCCAGGGGTTGGCCGTAGGGAGTACCCTAGCAGCAGTAGTGTTTCTTAAGACCTGCCTAGGTGGCGGGTCTGGGCGCTGAAGGGGCGTAGGAGCTCTAGGACAGTCAGGGTGCCATACAGGACCTCCAACTGTTTTGCAGTTAATACACTTCTGTTGAATGACACCCCCTTGAGCAACTGTATCTCTGCAAGCCTGAGTTGCATGTTGTCTTGAGCAGAGACCACACCACGGCTTAGTCGAGGGGCATAATCGGGCCGCATGGCCCCAGTGTTGACAATTGTAACACCTCCGGGTAGGGGGCTGATAGAGAGTTACCTTCAGAATCCGATAGGCACCACGGACTCGAATGGTCTTGGGAGGGTCTTCCGAGCCAACCCAGTCTGCAATGACTGCATTCTTGCCCCTGAGTCGCTTCGTCCTTCTGATGTCGGGATGAGCTTCTAGTAGTGTAGGGGTCTGGTACTGGTCGAGCCCTATGATTAAAATAGTTTTCTTGCTCGATGGTTGGGATGATTGTACCATGGTTAGTCCCCTTATGCTATTGGTGAGGAGATCCTGTATGACTGCTGGGTCACTTCTAATCAGAACATGATCTTGTGTACCGACTCTGAACTGAAACTCAGCGTCTGGGTGTTTATCTTCCGCATCGTTCAGTCAGAGATACTTGTCTTCAGGTGATGTACCTTCAGGGAAGTTTAATTTTACTCTCATGGGGGGTTGTGGTTGTAGTTGATGGTCTCTTAAGTTTTTCTGCCTTTTCGGCCTTCCGCTTGTTCCTGGACTGAACTACTTGAAAGCCATCCTCTCCGTTGGTGTCAAGGTCAACACCATAGCCACCTGGCTCACTCAGTGCATCAGGAGAGTTAAAGCGAGTAGCTGGGTCTCCAGTCAACTCAGACATGGTGGAGTTACAGGACCCGACCTAGTATATGCCTACGTCAGAGGGCCGAGGACTGCTTGGCACTTCTAGGAAGTCAGCGGTGGTTGGGAGGCGTAGCCCTCGTAGACGACAAAGGAGACTGGCATCTACAGCGTATTAGCGGTGTGAGGGGAGGCCGTGAACATGCCTCCCGCAAGAGGGAGTGTGGTGTCAGTGGGAAGGTAACAGGAGTATTCTCAGTTTGTAAACACTATTATTACACTACACTTGTTCTTAATAGTATTTCTGTTTTTCTGGTTAGATACAGTATCAAAGACAATTTTAGTTTCAAAAGAACTATCCAGCCTGGCACACTATGAGGAGGGGGGTTTGTGTAAACAACCCCTCACCACATGGCCGAGCGTGAACACAAGGGTACAGTATAGGCCTTGCCTCGCGGGCGCCAACACACGACACAGTGCTGAACCCACATTAGTTCACTTGTTATACAGGCAACATATTTGCAGGAGGTGGTGGTGGAGGTGGTGGTGGAGGTGGTAGGTTAGTGAAGTCCTTGGTGGAGGTGGTTTGTTGAAGAGGGTCTGTTTGTTTGTTTGATTGATTTTGTTTATTTGATTTTTTGTAGGTATGATTGTTTGTTTTACTGTTTGTCTGTTTGTTATATTGTTTGTTTGTATGTTTAATTGTTTTTTGTTTGTTTTGTTGCTTGATTGTTTGTATTGTTTGTTTGATTGTTTGATTGGTTGTTTGTTTGATTGTTTGTATGTATGTTTGTTTGTTTGTTTTGTTTGTCTGTTTGTTTTATTGTTTGTTTGTTTACTTGTTTGTTTTATTCTTTTATTTTTGTTTGCTTGTTTGTTTTATTGTTCGTTTGTTTGTTTTATTGTTTATTTGATTTTTGGAATGGTGTTTTTTGTGGTGTCATTTTTGTTTGTGTTGTGTTGTGTTGGGTTGTTGATTGTTTGTTTGTGATGTATTGTTTGTTAGTGGTTGGAGAGAGAGAGAGAGAGAGAGAGAGAGAGAGAATCAACACAATTTCTATACCATAAATTTACCAACTCTCTCTCTCTCTCATGATAAAAAAACTGATCGACTTGTACCTGTGGTTGTTGTTTGTGTTTTAATTGTTAATTTAATACAACTTTTTTATCTTATTTCTAATTTCTACTGTTGTTCCAGCCACATGTTGTATTGTTAATAATAATGATAATAATAATAATATTAATAATAATAATAATAATAATAATAATAATAGAGACGATAATTATTAAAATACGGAGGCAAGAGGAGGAAGAGGGAAGGAATGATGATAGTTGAGAAGGTGACAATAGTTGTGATAATGCTGGTTGTGGTAGTGATGGTAATATTATACACGTAACAATAATGATTGCCCTTCGTGTACGAGGATGGCCGGCCCTAGGGCCACCTAGGCGTGAATTTGTTTAAGGTGTTAGAATCTGTCGCCAACACCACAACCACACCCTAAGCTAACGAGTTGTATGACCCAGTTTCAAGGAATAGTCCGAGAAGACCGGACAAGTCGCCAACTGTACTGGCTAACCATTATTCCAGAATAAGATCCGCAAATCGATTAACATCCAGGTTCCCATTTACTGGTAAATAGAAAGCCAAATGGCGTAAAAAAAAATGCTCATATTTTCACTCTGTCCGGGAATCGAACACGGGTCCACTCGCTTGCAAGGCGAGCATGCTGACTATTACACCACAGGTTGCCAAAATCACGTTTAGTAAACAAAATTTTTTTTTTTTTTTTTCGTGCCGGTCAAGCCCCGACCAGAGGTTAGCTAGACCCCCGGACAACTCTTATGGAGCTTGGCCAGCACGTCGTGTCGGTATTATCATCTCGACTTAATTATATGTTACAAAGTCACTTGTGAGTTTTTCAATGTTATTTTTTTTATAATATTTACTTATTCTAAGATAAATGTTAACAAATAAATGACTTAAATAATACGAAAACAAACAAATAAAAGAGGAACTCCACCTAATATATATTGTATGTTACACTCAATAGGGATAATTGGGTTTGTGATAACTTCTATGTATTTCTTATTTCTGGAAATTTTTGAATGGCCATAAACGATCCTGTAGATCATAAATATACATATAAATGAATACCTTCATGCATAATGTAACCTGACCAGACCTACCCTAACTTTACCTAATCTAGCCTAACCTAACCTAATGTAACCTAACGTAATCTAGCCTTCTTCTTCTTCTTCTTCTTCTTCTGTATTATTTCATCATCAACACTATTAAAATTCGAACGCCTTAACCTTACACACCGTGGCCCTGGGTTGTGGGTGGAGAGGGGGGATGGGGGATTGTTGGGGAGTGCTGGGGGAGACTCACCTAAATCACCCAGCACACCCAGCAGGCGCTTTGTAACACCCAACAAGTGACCTTTGGGTGGGGGCAGTTTTCTCGCCAGCTCTCTTCCAGTGGGCAGTGTTACCCCCAAAGGTCACCGAGGCATGAGTGACCTTTGGGGAGTTTTTGGATTGTAAATAGTGCTTCTACGCCCTTAACTCATGAGACATAAAGGCAAGCATAAACTTAGCATGCTTCCCTGTTGGTTGCTGTAAACGCTTCTGCGCTTCACCTTACACAAGGATGTAGGGGGGTGCCCAATAAAAAAAAAAAGTGTTGTAGGAGGTGGTGGTGGAGGTGGTAGGTTAGTGAAGTCCTGGGTGGTGGTGGTTTGTTGAAGAGGGTCTGTTTTTTTTTCTACTTTTTAGGTTTGTTTGACTGTTTGTATGTATGTTTGTTTGATTTATTGCTTGTGTGTTTGCTTTATTGTTTGTCGGTTTGTTTTATTGTTTGTTTGATTGTTTATTTGTGTGTTTTATTGCTTGTTAGTTTGTTTTGTTTGATTGTTTGATTGTTTGTTTGTTTGTTTGTATGTATGTTTGTTTGTTTGTTTTATTGTTTGAATGTATGTTTGTGTGTTTGTTTCGTTTGTCTGTTTGTTTTGTTTGTCTGTTTGTTTTATTGTTTGTTTGTTTGTTTTTTGGAATGATGTTTTTTGCGTTGTCATTTGTGTTTGTGTTGTGTTGTTACTTGTTTGTTTGTGATGTATTGTTTGTTAGTGGTGTGTGTGTGTGTGTGATAGAGAGAGAGAGAGAGAGAGAAAGAGAGAGAGAGAGAAAGAGAGAGAAAGAGAGAGAGAATCAACACAATTTCCATACCATTATTTACCAACAACTTTATGTCATAACTTAACAGTGAGTCAGGAACTCTCTCTCTCTCTCTCTCTCTTTTTTTTTATCTTATTTCTAATTTCTACTGTTGTTCCAGCCACATGTTGTATTGTTAATAATAATAATAATAATAATAATAATAATAATAATAATAATAATAATAATAATAATAATAATAATAATAATAATAATAATAATAATAATAATAATGATAATAGAGACGATAATCATTAAAATATGGAGGCAGGAGGAGGAAGAGGGAAGGAATGATGATAGTTGAGGTGACAATAGTAGTGATAATGCTGGTTGTGGTAGTAGGGTGTGTCATAGGAGGGAAGATCAGCTAAAACTAATGGCCCATCACTTTTTTGGTAGATTTTAGTGTATATAAACAGAAAATAATTTCAGTTTCAATATTTTGCAACCTTTTGCTAGGTAAATTTTAGCGTGAAATTTATCGAAAATCTAACGTACAGCTGCATTAGTGCATTACAATTAAATAGTGAACATTACTTTCTGACTTCATTCTTTAACAACCCAACTAACAATATTTTTTTCTGTTTCAGATTCTGATGCATTTATAAGTTGATAATATTTGCGATGGCTGCTTGTGTCAGGACGAGGAACCAAAAATCCAGCCATCTCAGTCACTATCTTGGGTCTGGGAGAGAGCTCCTGAAGTCGGAGTTGCCTACATTGAGAGATGCTTTGAGATACGGTGTTTTAATCAGGCAAATCAGTGAAAAGAACCAAAGAACTTACACAAACAAAGACATTGCCAGTGATATGACCAAAGCTGTCTTGGCACAGTACACTCTGGCTAACGCTCAGTTCAAGCCTCCAGTCATAACAAGTCAGAAGAAGATTAGTGAGAGACTGCTAGCCAGTTGGGAAAAGACAAGAGATATCTCTCTTGGGAGAGGAAAACTTGCAGTTAAGGACAACTTTGCCAAGCAACTGGACCAGTTATTTGACATAATTACTTGCGAGTGCCCAATTGTTTTCTGTCCTGAGCTTGGATGCGATCGTGACTGTAAATCCGAGGCCCACATCTCCTGTATTTGCAAGCGTGAACTGAAGATTCCTGTGATCGAACTGGCATTTGTCAAAGCACAGAGAGAGAAGACTGGCAGTATAGGGGCTCTCATGATTTCTAGCCAAGATATTCCGGAGTCCAAGAGACAGGAGGCTGCCACAGAGAGACAGAAGAGGAGAAGAGTTGCCGAGGAAAAGAGACTTGAGAAGGCCCAGGGTGAGGTAAAAAAGGCCGATGATTGGAGTCAAGCTGATTCAGAGTTTAATGACTTCCCCATGGCTGATCCGAGTGCTGACCCGGAGAATGGTGACTTTGTCCCTAACCCAGAAAATAATGATCCCAAACCTTCCAGGCATAAGATTCGAAATAGGAAAGATATCCCGAGCATAGCTCTGGCCAGCATGCGACACCACACTGGTCTCAGAGAAACTGCAGAGATAGCAACAGCTGCCTGGATTGACGGTGGTTTGATAACACCTGATGATGTTCACCTGGTGATAGATCATAACAAAGTAAGGAGAGCTCAGGAGAAACTTGTCAGTAACCTAGAAGAGGAGTTTGATAAGGGGATAAGAGAAAATGGAATCAATTGTTTGTTCTTTGATGGGAGAAGGGATGACACTAAAGTGTTCATGAAAGTTGGAGATTCTGACAAGTTGTTCCCTGCCATGGTGAAGGAGGAACACTACTCCTGCTGCAGTGAACCAGGAGGGAAGTATTTGTGGCATTTCACTCCAGAGAAAGATGACATCAGGAAACCAGCTGAGATAGTGGCAGATAACATTGTGAACTGGCTCAGAGAGAGGAACGTAGACCAGACCCTGCAGGCCATTGGAGGGGACAGCACCAACACGAACACAGGGTGGCAAGGGGGGGGTCATACAGTGGATAGAGCGGAAGATTAGGAGGAAGCTGGTCTGGATTGTTTGTGATCTCCACACCAACGAGTTGCCACTCAGACATCTGATCCAGGAGCTGGATGGCAAGACACCTTTCAAACAACAGATGGTCTGGTCCTCTTGGCAAGATGCTGGACTCTGCCACTGAGTTAGAAATAAATCCGAGCTTTGAAAAAATCACAGTTGGCCCTCCACTCGTTGAGCTTGCACATACTGTCATTGACGACCTGAGTACTGACCAGTTCTATGGTTACATGATTTGCAGTGCCCTCAAAACTGGGGTCATGCCTGATATTCTGCCACCTGCAGATAGGTCCAGTCTCATGATTCTAGGTGGCCTGCTAAACGGCTCAGGCCTGCAGAATTTGGGTCGCTCATCATAAACCGAAAGGAACCAGCTTCACAACCTGAGACTTATTGTCCAATTCATCATGGTTCAACACCACACCAATGTTCTCCGAAGGTCCGAGGCATGTTCTCTTCCAGCTTGAGCTCCTGGAGGAGTCAGCCAAGCGAAGGTTGTTCTGGATTGTGGAGCAGATCAGAGGAGAACTTCCTGGTATGCCTATCCTCCGGAGGCAGCATGGCAGAGACAATGCTCTGTGCAGTAAGGATGAGGAGGAGAGAAGAGTGGCAGTCAAAAGAT
The DNA here is from genome assembly GCF_018991925.1 of Homarus americanus. Lineage (NCBI taxonomy): Eukaryota > Metazoa > Arthropoda > Malacostraca > Decapoda > Nephropidae > Homarus > Homarus americanus. The sequence goes on along the minus strand of NW_024711787.1, from coordinate 15,189 downwards.
CTGGACAGAGACTGCAGAGATCTGGGCATGGACGAGAATCAGTTGGGACACTTTCAGCCAGGAAGACTCCTGAAGCCGACCATGCTAAGACCTCAATGATCTTATAGATCTGGATAACATCCAGGCTGGCAGGAGCCCCCTCTTACCTGCAGCCTCACCACACTGTTCAACAGGAGCTTCTGACAACCCCATGCATGTCCCTGCCTGGCTCCTCGCACACCCAGAGAGCAGAGTTGTGTACAGCAAGTGAGCGAAAAGGGCCAGCAGTCACGGTACAGCCAGGAGAGGAGGGAAGGCTACATCCGAGCTCAGGTGGTCAGCAGGGAAGTGATGAGTAGAAACAGAAGCAAGAAAGACATGTTCTCTATGGTGTGCAGCAACACAGGGTCGTAGTAGTAAAACCGGTTTTTGTATTTGATGATTTTGTTTTCTAAAGGAATATCAAATTTAATAAATATGTCAAGATCATTCGTTTCACTATTCTGGATCATTTTCATCCTAATAAATTAACCTGATACATTTACTTTACTTTAAATAAGCTATTTAGTGGTGTTGGTAAAAGGGTGGGAATACTGAATTTTCATAAGATTTCAAGTTAAAATTTACCTAGCAAAAAATAAAAACTTTTCAAATCTGAAGATATCACATGATTCTGCACATAGAACTACATCATTAATACCATGGGCCGATTTTTCAAACTAAAAAAAAATAATTTGCCTCCGTATGACACACACCCCATCAGACAGTCTGCACTCACCCCGAAGATGTGAATTACACGAAGCTTTTGGGGAACTTGTGTTTTTTTCCTGGTTATCAGACATACCTTGATCACGACATTTACTGATGGTTAGCGCAAGTTCCCCAAAGAATGCAGTGATGGCTAGGGAAACACTGTGTAACACTGAAGTCCGTTTATTATGGATGAGAGAAATACAAGTGGTGACTCGCGTGTGCCATGCACGGCTCACACAGTCAGACTGAGGCTGCCTTGCCATATGGCAGCCTCGGGGCAATGGTGCCACATAACGTGCAGTGTTGCCACGTGATGATATATATAAATGCTACTCGGCACAGTAGCGTATATACAGGGTTGCTACTCGGCACAGTAGCTTATATACAGGGTTGCTACTCGGCACAGTAGCTTATATACATAACCTACATCTCCCTCCCCCTCACGCTCATAGTCTTTGTCTTGAGCGGACTTCTTAGTCCTAAGTCGCTCCGAGCGTCGAGGTGCACTGTGGGGCGGATCCTCGTGAGGTGTAGGTGACTCGTCCTCGGTCAGGGGGCCAGCAGCAGGGGTGGGACTGGCCGGAGGAAGCGGCGGTTCCTCCACCAGACACGGCCACTCGGCATCCTGACCTTGTAGTCCCGCGACCGGCCGACGCCCATCACTATGCCCACCTTGTCCCAACGTGTCGTCGTCGGGTCCTGGACGCGGACAAGGGCACCAATCTCCACTGGCTGAAGAGGGCGGGCACGGTCGTCATACCTAGCCTTGGCGTCCTGGGCACGTGTAGCGGCACGGCGGTCGCAGCTCTCGGCTCTGGTCTGCCAGTCCTTCGCAAAGGCCTTGGTGTGTGCAGGAACACAAGAGCGGAGAGGGTGACCATAAAGGATCTGGGCAGGGGAGCGTCCTGTGTGGGTGGGAGTGGATGCGGGTTCTGGGCAGCTCTGTGTGGCAGCACCAGGCGCGTTGCTCGTTGATTCACGCACCCTGCTGGCGGTGTACCGAGCAGCTGGGATCTGCTCGGGAAAGTCTCTGGGCACCACGCCTAACTCCTTGCAGTGCTCCCACGACAACAAGGGTGTAGCGAGAGTAGGCCGCACGTCGATCCATCCGTGACACGACCTGTCGCCGTAAGTGATCTCCGTTTCAAAGGAGCCCACAGCGTCCGGCATCTGGGAACCGTCCGCATTGTAGTACTGCAGCTGCGGCGGTGGTCCCAGGCCACGTTTGGTGAGGCCCAGTTTCTGGAGGTGCTAAAACCCAATCACCGTAGTATCGGCGCCGGTGTCCGGTATCACCTCGATGTGACCCGACACATCACCGTGTGTGACGGCGACGCGGATAGTAGGGGAAGGGGTAGCCCTGGGGCGTGTGGTCGATTCCACCCTTCTGATGTGACTCCGCTGCTGCTTGGGGCTGCGTGGGCCATCTGGAGGGGGCTGCGTGCGAACCACCCCGAGGGAAGTGCGCTGCTTTCCTCCTCGTCTCAGGCTTTTGGGCTTCGGTTGGCGGCAGCACTTGTCGTAGTGTCCATAGCGACCGCAGGCTTGACACTTGCGGCCTCGTGCAGGGCACCTGTCTGTGTTAGACCAGTGGCCCTTACGGTCACATCCACGACACAGTGCGTCGGCGGCCGGGCAAGTCTTGAGGCTGTGCTGCTTTCCGCAGCTGCCACAGGAAGCACTAGGCGGAGGCGTGGAAGAACGTGTGGCAGGCTTCGCGTTGTTGGCCGCCTTCTTACCCTTCTTGTACTGAGAGATTGCTCTCACAGCAGGAGGGGCCCGTAAGGCAGAGGTGGCGGACTTGGTGGCCTCGTATGACCGACATTCAGTCACTACCACCTGGAGTGTGGAGGAAGCGTCCAGGGGGATGAGTCGCTGCACCAGCTCTTCCTGCCTGACACCTGCCAAGATCCCGTGCTTGATCTAGGCTTCCTCACATTCCCGGCTGTGTGCCTTGCAGACGTCGATCTCCTCTGACAAACTCTTCAAGCGTACAAAAAAGTCGTCAAAGGATTCGTTCTCCGCCTGCTTGCAGCTGGTGAAGGCGCGGCGACGCAAAGCCTCGTTATGCCGACCCTTAACGTGCTCCTGTAAAAGGTCAAGCACATCCGTCACTGAAGATGTAGAATCGGGAGGCACTTGCAACGTGTGCTCCATAACTCTCTGGGTCTCCAGCGACAAACACATCCGCAGTTGGATGAGCTGTTTGTTCGGAGGCATGCTGTCAAGGTCCACCATCGTGGAGTAATCTGTCCAACGCCACCTCCACTCACGAAAAAGCTGAAACGTGACGTCTGGTGAGAGGGCGGGTGGGGGTTGAACAGATGCCTTGGGAGCTGTTTGTTTGGAGGCAAGAGTACCTGGAAGACGCTGGTGTGGTGGAGGAGGGAGTGTACTGGCGCCTTGAAGCGCGCTACCTGCGAGTGAGGGAGGGTGGGTTAGCGCCAGGGTCGCCAATAGTGCCTCAAAACGCAACTTTTCCTCCTCTCTTCGTGTCTCCTCCCTCTGAAGTTCCATCTCTCTACGTCGCTCGTCCCGGTCGTCCATCCACCTCAGAATTGTGGCAATGTCTCCCATCTTGACGTTGTCCCTTCTTACCGCCCATCTTAGTGTGTGCGTGGACTGCACTGTTTAGTATATAAAGTGGCGCCTCAACAGCTCGAACCACATATATATGACATAAACAGCGCAGAAATACGCATATAGTCCACTGTTCTGTCCGTGAGCGAGTGCGTGCGTGCGTGTGTGTGTGTGTGTGTGTCTCAGAGAGCGGAGCGTGGTGGCCGGCGGAGGCGGAGGCAAGACCAGTGTCCCCCCGGATGTCGCACGAGAAGGGTGTCCGGCTGCGTGCTCCGTGGGTACCACAAAATACAGGCCAATGCTCAACTCTCAGCTCTAGACACACACTAATACACTGACACTAACACTGCCACTGTCACTAAAACGCACTGTGACGGCCCAACACTGCACATCGCGGCGAAACACAGCGCAACACAACACAACACACTATGAGTCGACGCATCACCGGCAGACGTAACTGTCTCGGCACCGTTCACACACTTTGTAAGTCCACAGATCCTAGCCACTGCGCCATGGTGGTTACAAGTGTTCCCTGAAGAATGCAGTGATGGGTAGGGAAACACCGTGTAACAATGAAGTCCGTTTATTATGGATGAGAGAAATACAAGTGGTGACTCGCGTGTGCCATGCACGGCTCACACAGTCAGACTGAGGCTGCCTTGCCATATGGCAGCCTCGGGGCAATGTTGCCACATAACGTGCAGTGTTGCCACGTGATAATATATATGAATACTACTCGGCACAGTAGCTTATATACAGGGTTGCTACTCGGCACAGTAGCTTATATACAGGGTTGCTACTCGGCACAGTAGCTTATATACATAACCTACAATTATGACATCGTGAAGGTATGTCAGTCAGTGTGAGTTAAGGAGAGTGACTTCTGTAGTGGGGAAGGAGTGAGTTAAGATTGAGTTTAGGCCCCAGTTCTTAATAGGCCCCGATCCATTAGGTGTGGGGCCTATTTGACGAGCCACCAATAATTTAGTAGTGCGGTAGTGAGAATGTCATCACCTCTCACAGTTGCAGCAGTAGAGACGACATAAGGGAAGTGTGTTGACTTAGTCTGTCGTGTTATTCACCCAAGCGATACACCCGGGTCACACAACAATGTTTCTTATTTAATTACAGTACCCAATATTTTCGTCCCTCCCCCCCCCAACACATTGCCCTAACATCTATCATGGTTATTACCCTCCGACACATCCCCTTACATAAACCTCGACTACCCTCACACATCCAGTCTCCCCACATGTACACTCCCCCCTCTCACACACACACACACACACACTTCATAACTCGTAGTTAACCTGTGTAGTCACTCCTTGTCACTTTAGTACCGTAACTGTTCTGAAACTGTTAAAAGATCCAGTCCTCCTTGTCATCATATACAAGTAATATTATTTACCACTAATATTACTTGTGTATTTCTTGACAACAAAGTGACCCACTCATCTTTGTTTAGTTTATATTTTCAGTTTTTTGCCTGCCATATTTTTCAATAAACCGTTAATTATTATTACTACTACACACTTCCAACGTTTCCCGACACCCACAATCTGACACTGTCCAGTTTATCCTATGTTGTTTTTACGTGTTTTTCTCTATATGAAAATCTATAATAAATAATAAATTGCTGTTATTAATAACTTATATACTGTAATTATATGTTATGGGAGGGTAGTGTGGAGCGATGGTGAGGCGCGGTGGGGTGGTTGTGGGAACAGGGGCAGTGTAGAGGGTCGCCATCAGTAGCCAACACACATACACACACGTTACACATGCCAGTCACCACTACCGCCACCACCAACCACACACTAGTACACACCTTCCTCATATCGCAACACCATCATCATCTTCATCATGTCATATGTGATTACACGCGGTGCCAGCCAATCACAGACGCCTCTTTTTATCATCTTCCTTCCTCGCCCAATCACACGCGAGAGTGGGAATGGCGCGTTCTTTATCAATCCCAAAACCCGCCCCTTTCCTGGATGTGGTGTAATTATTGGAGGCCGGCGGTAATACGCGGCGCCCCATTGGTTGAGGCTGCAGCTGCCGGGTTATTCAGGTAATAGGAAGGTCTTTATAAAGAAGTCAGAACATGATTTATCGGCGGGTGTGTGGGAGCCATGGGGAGGACGTGTGTGTCTCCTCCTCCATTTAGTGAAGTTTCTCTCTCACATTGTATTATCACACCACCTGAATGATCCCCTTCACACATAACTCACCAAGTCTTGTGTTTTATTAGTTAGTGATGATGTGATAATATTTTTGAGGCGTATATGATAAGTGTGTTTGGTAATGCATTCTAAGCCTCCATTACATAAGTGGGTGTGTGGGATACCACCGTCCACCCCCTCCTTCTTCACTACCTCCCCCTATACACTCCTTCCCCTCCCTTCACCCCCTCCCCTTCTCTCCATCCCCCCCTCCCCACCACCTCCTCTAACCCTTACCCTCAGCGGTGAAAAATCCCTCATTGTGGCTCCAAATCTTTTAAAATGGCAAAGAAAACCTTTTCCCATGAGGCGGACGGACGGGTGGAGGAGCCTAAAGAGCTTTCCTGAAATTCGTTATGATTTTCTCGGCTAGTCCATTCCTCGGGCCACGGCGGTTTCTACAGGGTTTGCTCAGGGACTCTCTCCGGTTTCTGAGAGTGTTCCCAGGGCTGAGGTGTTTACAGGTCGAGACGTTTTGTGACTGTTAACTGTCTGGGAGGGAAGGAGGGGGTGACGGATGCCGAGGCTTTGTTCTGTCCCCTTCCGCCCCGACGTGTCACCTGAGACCCGCCAGCCAGTTACGACAGGACTGTGTGACCATTGCTATTTTCACCACCGCTACTACTGCCACCACTACCACTGCTATTATCATCACTACCACCACCATTTCTGTGACTACCACCACGTATCACCACTCACCACCACGTCATCTGCACCACTTATAATCACCACTAATACTACTACTAACGTGACTACTGCTGTTATCACCACCACCACCACCACTACCAACACTGAAACTTGTTACTGTTCGCTTTGTGTCCATTCCTCTCCCCTCCCCTTCTCTGTCTTTCTTCCATCTTCTTTCTCTTCTCTCCTCTTTCTCCTCCTTTCTTCCTTCTCACTTTCCTCCTACTCCTTATCTTCTTCCTTCTCCTTCCTCCGCCTCTTCTTCTTCCTCTTCCCCTTTACGTCCCTCCTCTTCTTCCTCCTCTTCTCCTTCTCCCCCTCCCCTTCCTCCCCACTCCTCCTTCCCCTACCCCTCCTCCTTCTCCCTCCTCCTCCCTCTCCTCACCCAGGGAGAGATGGACGAGAGATACAAGTCGTGTAATATCCGCTGAGGACGCTGCTAGTGACGGCATCATCTCAGGCCTGGCCTGGCGTGGACTTGGAGCCTATACCTATAGTCTTAGTAGCCCCATTGCTTACATTGCCCCGTAGCCCGTCCTCGACAAGCTATACCTGATTTATGGGTTGATCGTGTAGCCCCCTCCCTCCCTCCCTCCACCTCAGTAGTGGCTGTATAAGAAACGTGTAAAATACTCCAGCTATATAGTAAACGTGTTCGTATGTATAGCTACACGATGAAAGACTACTAGACGATGGCAGGTCTGTGGCACCTTGGGGAGTCTAGCCAGTTATACCAAGTTACCTCCGTGAATTTCCGCGTTTATTTAGTTGTGGTCGTATTCTTTAAGACGCTAGTTGTTAACATTTAGGTGAGAATAAGTAAATATTATCAAAACAACATTGAAAAACTCATAAGTAACTTTGTAATGTAATTCAGTCGAGATAATAATATAAACACGAACGGGCTGGTCAAGCTCAGAGCTGTCCAGGGGTCATCTGGCCCTCCGGGTCGAGGTTGATCGGTGTTTTTTTTTCTTTTTTCTTTTAATTGTTTCAATATGTGTTAAAGTCATTACTGTGTTAACAATATAATATAAAAGACAAAGAACATTTAAATATACGTATTTAGTTTCAGGGTTTAATTAGTTATTTATTACTTACATTTATTACTATGATATTTGTTTTCGTCTCATGTGTACAGTTTAAGTCTTTACTGTTGTTTTAAGTAACTTTAGATTTAGTTGTTTTTCTCCCAAACTAATGTTGACATTTACATTGTTTAGAATATATCATATAACGCGTCATGATCATCCTGTGTTTATAAAGATCTGAGTTAAGTAATATTCCTTAAGGTTAAGTTACTTAAACTATTCACGTGGACCTAATATGATGACCTACATGGTCACCTATGGCCAGTGTGTGTGTCCGCTAAGTAGGGGTAAAGGAATACTTTTTATTGTTATAATAATGTAAATTAATTTACACATAATAATATTATCACTGTTTCATATAAGACGTCATTTACAATCATAAGATATTCAAATATACCTAAAGTAGGTTACGTTACGTTACGTTACGTTATGTTTTGTATGAAGCTTTTCATTTGTATGTATTACTGTAAGGAAAAAATGACAATAAGTGTTAAATTTAATACAAATGTAAACTAATGTGTAAAAAAAATCAGAAGGAAAAATTACAATAAAAATTGGATTGTCGGCCATTAACTTGGTAACACCTTTTGTATTAACCGATACGTGATGCCTTAATGAGCCTTAAGACACTGGTGCCGTTCTTACTGTAAGGCTGCTATAATTCTCTGACGCTGTTGTACACAACCGACTTAGTTGTTCCCACGGGTGTAGAGATGAACCAATGGCCTCCAGGCTGCTGGCACGAGGAACAACATTGATGGCCATTAAAAATTCAGATTGTTTAGGCCGAAATACTGTTACTTACGAAACACTGCTAGCATGTATTGGCAAGGGCAGCCCGGAACCGTCAGGAACTCTGCCGATTGGATCCCATAGGCCACCCTTCTTCGCCAATCTCCTTAGGTGCTGAAGCAACTGAGGGTCTTCAGGACTCCGCCGAGAGGGCCAGAACAGCCGTCCTCACACCCCCAAGGAGTGATGCTAGCGAAGGTCCCGCTGGACCCCCGAGTAAGGTTGAGACTTTTCCTCTATTTCTCTTTAGGACAGAGAGGTAACACTGGCTAGTGACGCTAAGAGTATCTACTGTCATATCTTGATATATTATCACTTATTTTAAAGTGGCGTCCACAACACACCGAGACTTTGGTGTTTGTTTCTGTGAGTTAAGGAGATAGAGTAAGTCAACCTGAGACGTTAGTCAGCTGGTGCACAAGTTTTGAATTACGATCACAGGTACTCATATTTCATTATTTCTATTATCCTCGCTCGGTGGGAGATATAAACTAATGTTATAGTTATAATTACAGGCACCAGTAACTCATGTAATGTTATCGGTATACAGTCCCCAGGAACTTATTGACATTCTTCACCTTTTTTTTTTACGGGATTAGTCAGGTCACAGGTCAATGACCCACATCAGGGCCTGGGGGGCGAAAATATAATAATAATATTAATAATAATAGAGAGAAACATTATATGTATGTTGTGTTGTCAAAGTAAAAGAAACAATTGTGACCTGCAATTGTGTAAAAATGAGGCAGAAAGTCAATAAGAAGTGTGAGGTAGATGTTTCATATTTATATACAGTCATCATAATGAAGTGATGATCTTCACGGCCAGGAGGATTTGTGCTGAAAGCCCGACGGTGTGTTCAGTGTCTTCCAGGAGCAGTATGATAGTGTGTAAGTTGGTGGATGATAAAGTGGCAACACACTGCAGGAGCCTCCTGAGGGATCCTCCACGTAATAAATGGTGAGTTATTGACGTGGGTCTTGTGTGTGTGTGTGTGTGTGTGTGTGTGTGTGAAATGGTCAGCATCCTGCCCGAGCTCGATCCTCGGGCAGGGTGAAACTATGGGCAAGTTTCTTTACGCCATTTGCCTCTGTCTACCCAGCAGTAATTGGGACCCTGGATGTTAATCGATTTGCGGATCGTGTTCCGGGGTAATGGTTAGCCAGTGCAGTTGGCGAGCTGTCCAGTCTTCTCGGACTATTCCTTGACACTGGGTCATGCAGCTCGTTAACTTAGGGTGTGGTTGTTGTGTTGGCGACAGCTTCTACACTTTAACAAATTCACGCCTAGGAGGCCCTTGGGCCGGCCATCCTCGATTTCGAGGAGCTTCCATTATTGTGTGTGTGTGTGTGTGCTATATAATCCACTATGGATGTGGTAATCATTATTTTACTTGGACTGATGGATGACACGTAGGAGTGGATGTCGTCGCTCTATATGCGCCGGATGAATGTCGGAGGAGGTGACGACGGGTAGCATGAATAAGCTGGTTTACATTCTACCTTACCTATGATGCCTATGGCGACTGTATCCTGCCTACTGTTCGTATCACGGTGATAGCATGCCAGGTTCGTATAATCTAGCATGGGATGACGTACAAATAAAGAGATGAACATTTAATATACGATATAATGGACGTTACTAGTGAGCTTTGGGTATTACAAGTGGCTGGTACAGGTCGATGGTGATAGTATAGTGAGTAACCATAATTACTGGCCCATCCACAGGTCGAGCGTAGTGTGGGTAGAGGTCCTTGTGGACAGCGGCTCACTCAGTAGCAACTCACACACCAACACAGCATAAGACCCTTGAATACTTATCACCAGTTGTTCAGGTCATACCTCCTTTTACTCTGAATATAAGGTAAATTTTACTACTCCCACTCACGTTAAATAAATAAATTATAATTTATGTCTACTGGAGCAGTAACATGTCCACTACCCACCAGTAAAAGGACACAGCATCAATTTGGGAATATGTCTGAGGCCAACGCAGGAGTATCTGGTGATGTCCCCCACTACATGATCTTGTCAGGGCCACAGTACAGCAGCAGGCCAAGTCTCATGCTATATGTTAACAGATACAGTCCTCTGATACACTGAACACACCGTCGGGCTGTCAGTACCACTCCTCCTGGCCGTGAAGATTATCACCTCATTAGCTGCCTGTTTATAAATATTAAACTATGAAACATCTACACCACGCCTCTAACCAGTGGTAATTAATGTTAATATTACTTATACCATAATGTGAAGCATCCGGCAATAAGTTACTAGGGACTACAAGCCCTATAACATTACATGAATTACTGGGGATTATATGCTTATATACTTTATATAAGTTACTTAGGACTATATAACTATAACATTAGTTTATATCTCCCACCCAGCGAGGATAATAGAAATAATGAAATATGAGTACTTGTGATCGTAATTCAAAACTTGTGCACCAGCTGACTAACGTCTCAGGTTGACTCACTTTATCTCCTTAACTCACAGAAACAAACACCAAAGTCTCGGTGTGTTGTAGACGCCACTTTAAAATAAGTAATGCTATCAATGTTGTTCCTCGTGCCACTTACAGATTGATCATAATTTCATAATTGAAAGAAAATTAACTACTGCTACGCTTCAGGATTCACTTCCCTTAAGGATGACGTTGCATTAAGACACATAAAAATAACTACTTTGTATTATAATAATAAGCCACCTTTTATTGTCTGTTGTCACTCCTAGTTGTTAATGGCACCTGACACCTTAACAGTACAGCAGTCTGATATGATGAATTACCTGTAGGGGTCATAAATATGTCCGGCTCTACAGTGTATAGCATCATGACTTGTTTTATTAGTACATGGGATATTTCTCAATGTATGTGGATAAAATTAGGAACTTGTATTATATGAACTAATGAACAAATTCTCATCTTTCAGTTTTTGTAATATAAACAATGAGATTCCTTAGACTAGGTACAAGTAAAAAATAAAATCTTTTCCTCTCCTTTGGTACGATTGTATATATCAATTGAAGATTAAAACGCGTTTTGTTATGAGTCATAACATATCGTTGCTTATAACTTATGAGCAACGATAGCCTACTGTTTCACGGACAATAATTTGACTTAAGATACAATAATTTAAAATAAGGGATTTTCAACAGCCTATTGATTACTGAACCGTGTATATCACGTTATCTCAAGAACCTAGAGTATGGCGCCTCCCTCACTACTCTCTGAAACAGCTTCAGTAAGTAAGGCTGAAGTTCAGATGCTAACTGTCAAGAGTTCTGTGTAGTATTGTACATTAAGCTGTGGTTTGCACACACTGTCCTGTCAGGAGCCTTGAGTATCATACACGTACTGTACACACATTAATTTTGTTTTGCTAACTATCAGTATGTAATTTCAACCTAACCTAATTATGAATGAGTTATTTAACCTAACCTAATATAACCTAAACTACTTATGCCAACCCAACATAACCTAAGAAATCGACCCAACAAAACTATCATGAAATAATTCAACCTAACCTAACCTAACCTAAGCTCATATTTGTCTCCGGCTGAAGTATACCTGACCACCTTTATGTCGTTCCATTAGGAAGCTGATGAGTCTGTGTTATATTTGTTCCTCATTGCAAAACGAAATTAATCTTTCAATAATGTTACAGCGGACGACACACACCTATTGCTGTGTTTGGTGACGCGTTGGTTAATGGTGACATGTTGGTTAATGGTGACTCGTAGGTTAATGGTGACATGTTGGTTAATGGTGACTTGTTGGTTAATGTTGACGCGTAGGTTAATGGTGACATGTTGGTTAATGGTCTCCCCACTTCATTTTGCTAAGGGTCAAGACTCGTGTTCCTGCCTCACTTCCAACCTACACCGCCTTACTCACCCCCCTGGCAGGTAACACACTCTGGTCCCACAACCCTCTGGCAGGCAACACACTCTGGTCCCACACCCCCCTGGTAGGTAACACACTCTGGTCCCGCACCGCTCTGGTAGGTAACACACTCTGGTCCCACAACCCTCTGGCAGGCAACACACTCTGGGCCCGCACCCCCTGGTAGAGTAACACTCTGGTCCCTAACCCTCTGGCCGTTAGCACACTCTGGTCCCACACCCCTCTGGCAGGTAACACACTCTGGTCCCGCACCCCTCTGGTAGGTAACACACTCTGGTCCCACAACCCTCTGGCAGGCAACACACTCTGGGCCCGCACCCCCCTGGTAGGTAACACACTCTGGTCCCACAACGCTCTGGCAGGTAACACACTCTGGTCCCACAACCCTCTGGCAGGTAACACACTCTGGTCCCACAACCCTCTGGCAGGCAACACACTCTGGGCCCGCACCCCCCTGGCAGGTAACACACTCTGGTCCCACAACGCTCTGGCAGGTAACACACTCTGGTCCCACAACCCTCTGGTAGGTAACACACTCTGGTCCCTAACCCTCTGGCAGGTAACACCTCTGGTCCACACCCTGGTAGGTAACACCTCTGGGGTCCCCACAACGCTCTGGCAGGTAACACACTCACGTCCCACAGCCCTCTGGCCCAGGTAACACACTCTGGTCCCCAACCCTCCTGGCAGGTAACACACTCTGGGCCCCACACCCCCTGGTAGGTAACACACTCTGGTCCCTAACCCTCTGTGAGTAACACCTCTGGTCCCACAACCCTCTGGCAGTGTACCTCTGGTCCCTAACCCTCTGACAGGTAACACACTCTGGGCCCGCACCCCTCTGGCAGGTAACACACTCTGGTCCCACAACCCTCTGGCAGGTAACACACTCTGGTCCCACAACCCTCTGGCAGGTAACACACTCTGGTCCCACAACCCTCTAGCAGGTAACACACACTGGTCCCACAACCCTCTGGCAGGTAACACACACTGGTCCCACAACCCTCTGGCAGGTAACACACTCTGGTCCCACAACCCTCTGGCAGGTAACACACTCTGGTCCCACAACCCTCTGGCAGGTAACACACTCTGGTCCCACAACCCTCTGGTAGGTAAAAAAAAATAACACTTAGTTAATATTTGTTAATGTTAGGTTAAGTTAGTTTAAGTTTTCTATTTCACAATTCATTAATACCTAATATGATGAAGTACATGATCACCGATGGCCAGCTAGAAGCTTAAAATAATACATAGAAGTTATCGATATTAGGCAATTATCCCTGTTTAGTTTAAGCTTTTACAAATCATTAATCGTTTTGGTCAAATAGAGATAACTTTTTGGTTTTATTATTACAACTTAATATTAATTCGTATATTGTAAGATTTTGTGTATTTCTTTTCAGCCCTTGCTTACTGCCATATGATGTTTAATTTATACTTTAAATAGGTTAGGTTAGGTTTGGTCAGGTCAGGTTACATTTTGTATGAAGATATTCATTTATTTGTACACCCTCCTACACTCATTTTCGTCTCCTAACTTCGTCTAACAGTAACGTATAAAAGTTTCTGACCTGAAATGTATCGCCAAACTCCTTTAAGTTTGTCCCTGTGAAAGTTTCTAGCGACGAGGAATAAGTTTCAGAATATATCACTTGTGGGGGTACTGGTGTAACATTAATCGGGCACCTTTTTTCTACGAGAGGCGTATAAATACTTCTGATCAGGGAAGTTATTATAAAATTTCTCAGGCTTAGCGAAGTAGAAGTTTATGTACTGAAGAACTTTTGAACTTGTCAGGACGCAAGAGAGGGAGGTATGTGTGTGGGTGTGACTGTAATTTTCCTGTATGTATTTACGCATGTGCACTCATGTATATTTGAACACATGAGATTATGTAGTGTTACTCTATACACTCGGGCAATAACATCATCCAGTAAGAGCCTTCACTAAGACTCACTGTATGATAGACTTTGATCCACACACTGTATCAGCAAATGTATTTATATGTTGATCCTGGACGGCTACGAGCCATCAGCGACCCTAAATCATATGGCCATTAAAAGTGTAATTTGTACACAGTAAACAGTCTAGTAAACTTTATTGAATGGACACCAAGTTTACCGTAATCATTCGTTTGAAGCCCATTGAGTAGATCAGTGCACTTACATGCCTCTATAAGATAACTTAATAGGTTCTCTAAGACACAAACTTCTAGATGGAGTGTGTGTGTTATATGTGTTTAACCCCATGTACCAGTGTTGAGTTTAATGGATCACTGTTCCTGGAATGTATTTTGTTTTTACTGTAAAGCTGAAGTTTGTTTCCATACTATCAGATATTTTATTTCCTTAATCTTGATCATTCCTTTTGCCAAATAAGTACATTGCGTCATCTACATAAATTGTGAAAGCTTCTGTAAACACGTTATTTTTCTATATATTTGCCTGGGATAGTATTAGCGCCAAGTTATTATTAATTTGTGTAGATCAGTACACTTTTAATATAAAAAATCCGCTGGTACATTTATTAATTTCTTATGGCAAGGGTAAGGTACATATTTGTAACTTTGTGTATTATGTAGTTAACTATGTTTGAGACATTAGTGCTTTACACCATGAAACCTAAGCTTTCAGAAATTAAAAAAAAAAGACCTCCTTCCCTGCTGCCTTACACATACTGTGTCTCTAACTCTCCTGTCCGTTGTGATTTTCCACCCTGTCCGACCCACCACTGTGTCAGCTGACGTGTTCAAACAAAAGAACGTCGGTTTCCGCAGTTACAGACATCAAAATCTAACCATCTATTATTCTTCATCACTTCAAACCTCATAGTTTTCAATTCAATTAGTTTCAATGATAAATTATAATTAAACCCTTTCTGCCAAGGAGTATAATTAAATTAAAAATATCGCAAAAGTTTCCAAACGAACACTGGCGCACAACCCTGGCGCCCACAACTTATAGCATCCACACCGATACCTTTTCCCGGGCTACCTACCTCTTCTCCCTAGCTTATATCCTCACCAGGCAGGAGTCCTCCTCTCCCTACTAAACCATAACTTTATAACCCAGGTATGTAATGTATCCTCGCTGGCACCAGAATAGGAAGCCCATGTTATTCTCCGTTAACCTCACAACTTGCCGAAACTCTAGCAGTCAGTCTCAGTGCGGTTATTC
>NW_024711786.1:0-14989 GCF_018991925.1 Homarus americanus | reverse complement strand
GGGGATTTTGAGTGTCTAATGACATTCTCATCTAACATACCCTGTACCATATCTTACACTACAGCGCGCTGGCTATGAGGTAGTCTATAAGCTGGTACGTAAATAGGGTTGGTTCCTTCCTTTAACGCTATATGATGGGATGTTAAATCTGTCTGACCTAGCGTTTCCCCTGGCAAGGCTACTATTTCTGTAGTCGGCAAGCAGCTCTAACAGGCGTGTCTTGCCCTGAGGATGATCGATCACCTTGACATGTGGTGTTATTTGATCTATCCTGGCCAGTCGAGTCTGTTGGCAATTCGCAACAATACCTCGAATTAGGAATTTATTTGGTTGCACTTCGACATTGCTGTGATATCTATAAAATCACACACATAACATCCTTTCTTTAATTTCTTGATAATGTGAAATTGCTACCGCAATCCCGTAGACTTGTGTGTGTGTGTCTCACAGTAGACACAGCTGATTCCAAGGTCCGGTGATTGGGTCAATGCTCACAAAAATCCTGAGTACAGCAAACCGCCGCTAATTGTTACACAACGTCATCCACAACACCATACCTCAGAATGCTGAGACCATCTCTCAGACCGGATGTGTCATCATCACTAGGGTGGATGCTGGGTGCTGGTAACTGGGGGTTGTTCACGCCATACGAAAGAATTTTGTTGACAGGATGTTGATTGATGACTAGTCTCAACAACTGCAGTCACGTCCTGTCACACCCTGGGCAGTGAACGAATCATTTGCAGAAACTAATGTTCACTTTAGCTCACAGGATTTTTGCGTTGGTGAATTCCTCATTCTGGTAATGGAGAGTACTCTTCATCATTGCAGGTACTATCTTCCAACTCTTGCTGCTGTAATCACGCTGGGAAGGTGTGTGGTTGAGGTCGAGATATATCTCTGACGCATGATCCGCCTTCCTCTTAATAGGATTGGTAGACAACACCTTCGTCCTAGCGGTGAGCATTGGTTCAGAATGACTCATTGCTGTGTAGGAAACACCTTTAAACGTAACACTATTATTACGTGGATGAACATCTATCATGTTCTTTCGAAGAGTTGGTAGACCAAGTAACCCGTCAGCTGGCAAAATGAACTGCTGAACTATATAAAAGTCCGCGTAGAAGGGCGTACCACGTCTTGAGAATCTGAGTGGTAACGTCACCATTCCTTTGATGCTCAGCTGAGTACCTGAAACTCCTTCTAGCTCAGCGTTACTAGGCCTCCATTTGAATTTGCGGTGAGGGAATTTACGTTGTAACTCGTGATATGATGTCAAGGCCAATACACTAGCGCAAGCACCTGTGTCTATATCAAGAGCCAATCTGGTATTATCCACTCTCACCGGTACTGACAACACTTCCACTTTTCTAAGCGCCGCTATAGAAGTGTTGTAAGGAGGGGCGGGAATTTCCCTATCTATCCCTCTCCTTGGTGTAGTGTGCGCTGGTCTTCCCCCGATGACTTGTCCTGGGGACGTTTCTGCTTGCGCCTATACGACACCTCCGTTTCACTTAGGTCCACTCCCCTAGCTTTAATTAGTATATCGCACTCATGTGAACTATGAGTAGTCGATTTGTGAAGAGCGCACCATTTGCGCGCTGTCTGGGTAGGAGGAGGTGCTGCTTTTGCTACCTCTCTGTTTGACCTTGAGAATGGCTTTGCACCGGGTGTGGCTTTGTTTGCACTATTACCTCGGAGCTGAAAACAATCTTCCATTACGTGGCCACGTTTATTACAATGTGCACATCGTAACGATGTTTTCTGTTTATATGTTCGGCGGGGAGGAGCGATCGGAGCTAAGTGTGTCGCGTAAGGAGTCTGGGAGTGAGGCATCTGAGGCATCTGAGACTGCTGGGGTTGTGGTGACGTCACTGAGGGCTGCGCCAGTAAGGGGCCCGTAGCCTGGGGACAGAGCTTGTTTGCGTATTCCACCATATCCAAGGGTGGTTCATACTGTACTTCCTGTGCCCGGCTATATAAGGGAACACGGACGGAAAGAAGAAAACTTATTAGTTCTATCAACATTTCCACGTTTTCTGGCGGCATATCACCCCATGAGTTGTACCAGCCTGATGACCGGAAGGTCGCTTGCATGTCCTGGCGAACCTGGCCCGCGATGTCAACAGCGTCAACGGGTGTTTCGTTTCGTATACCTGGAATACAGCGATCCAACCATCTGAAGATCCATTGCAGTTGGCCCAGCTGTGACCTACCCCCAAAAATCCCAATTAGCGTTCGCTTGAACTTTTCATAGTCAGGGCTTTGTAAACCAAACGCATTTAAACGACTGCCTGCATAGGAACCCTGCGTTATATGGGAACGTACATATGCTTTCTTTTCTTCGTCAGTCGTTATGTGACTATTGCGCATGCTATCTTCACATGCACGAATAAAATGTGCGACCCTATAATCGTCTTGTCCCGTGAAATTTCGAACATTCGCCGCGCTGCATGATATTAATAACAATATCAGCTGTAGGTGTGTTAGTAGGGTGTGAGGGTTAGAAGATGCCATTTTAGTGTTATTAAGCGAATTAGTATTCTTACTCTTAACAGAAGGCTGGGTTAATAAGGTTGTTACCGATTTAGCAACAGACACACTATCACCTGTAACAGGGGTAACTGCTGTAGTATACTTAGGTGAGGTACTATAGTGATTACCAGACCGTAGGGTACGACGGTTTAAGTCGTTAAATGATTCGTCTATAACTTTCTCACTACTTCCTACCGACTCATTTAACTGTGTTCCATACTCAAAATCTATGTCAGTCTGGGCTTGATCATTGATGAGTTGGTTATCAGCAAATAGTTGCGCTAGGCGTTCGATTTCATCTACATTAGACATGGGAAACTTAGAAATTATCTATTAGCCCCCTTGGGTCAATGAATACTTAACAGTAAGTAGATCACTTGCCTCTCATTTACAAGACAATGAATATTAATTGTAGTTAATTTTTAAACTATCAATAAGAAGACAGACACTTACAACTACTGTAAATTATAGGATTTCAATACATTAATCTTACATTCGACACTTTATCATTGAAATAATCCTATCCGACGAACCTATGGGTGTGAAGATATCTCTCGAACGTGTTCATGTGTGTAAAACTATGTAATTTAAATACCTATTTATACAGAGTAGTACGTCTGTATAGAAAATGTGAATCCTTCAAAAGTTCTGAGTGGAGTGGTGGGTGGGGTGTGGGCGTTGCCTCTCCCTAGGATGTGCGCGCTGCTGCTGGTTTCCTTGGCAACGAGATGACGCTTCTGCTTTGGTGAGAGACGAGTCCACTTGATTTAGGTGAGTTCCTCCTCCGGCGATCAGAAAACAGATGATTGGTTATCACACTCGTCGTTCGCTGGCGAAAACTGCCGTGTGCTAATTCTTTCACAGTCCACGTATATATGGAGATCTGTATGATGACACCGGAATTCGTAATTCGCGCTGACGACACAACAATACTGCTCAGCTGCTAGTGAAATACCAATTGAATTCCAGGTTACGAAACTGTTGTTCAACACTGCAACACTGTAATGTCTAGGGAATGCTGAGTGGAGTCTATCTCAACCGGCTCAATCTGGATATGTACCAACAGGCTGTAATATTTGTATATTACGAATTCTGCACGTATTTGTATGTGACAGAGATAAGGAGCGCTCACTACATATCGTCTCAATACGGGATATAGTTTTAAACACTCGGATTATGTAACGCGTCACTGCTGTGTGGTTTCTTGTTTTTCACAAGACACAGACGGATGATACGACTACCAGTTTGAAGAATCCGTACACACCGCTTGCCACCTATATGAATCGGCTGCTTGTCCAATTAACCAGTCCGTTCACACATATTTATATTTGGGTTTTAAGTAACGAAACCCAAACGGTAGTTCCTTTGTTTTATTATAAAAGGTTGTAGATATAATTCCTGAGTGTATATCAACCGTAAGTCTCACTGTCTAGGAGTGAATGAGAAAGGGACGGCGTTTATGTATGATAAACGTTTGGTCACGTCCTTTCGATATGAGTTGAGGTGAGCTACTGAAGCTTAGGGGCATCGCAGTGCGTGCTTACAGAAATGCTGAGCTATGGGTCTCGCCCTCTTGGGTAAGTTGCCCGCTCACGTGTCAATCTCATGTCTTACTCATAGACAGTGGAAAGTTACAGGGTGGTGAATCTGAATATAATATCAGATGTATTGACCCATTTATATAATACGTTCTGTTGATGAGACAGGGGCCTATTACAATATGCGCACCTCTTAACTTAAACTTTAACCACTACTCTGGGGAATAAAAGTTATACATGACATAGAAATTATTAGAAACACAGGCAACAATAAATTTAAAGTATTAAGAAATGTTAATTGCACATATGAAACAGGCCTCTTAAGGGCTTTCACAAAATAATATCAGTCACTTAGGAAATGGTATTAAAAAATAAGAAATTAACTACTCTACAATGAATAGGCCTTAAGGGCTTTCAACAAAATTATAGCACCCCAACAGATGTACACTTCCTAACCTAACCTAACCACTACTCTGGGGAACAAGGTTATACCTGAGATCAGAATTATGAAGAACAATTAGAGGCATTAAAAGAATCAAATCACAGTATCACTCTGGTTCCACTTAATGGCACAAACATTCAAAAAAACACTACTATCAGAAATATTTAAGAAATATTAAACTACACACGTCAAGATAATATCAGTCTGAGGAATGGTGTTAACTACACCCGTAATAAGGAAGATAAAATGTTCCTCTAGGTATCTCCTAGAATCCTAGACTCACGGTCTCAGTGTGTGACCATTAATATACTCAGATAGCCCCAGTGTACTCCCAGTGCGTCCATGGGCAGGAAGAGAGTGAGCCAATCAGACCCTGTGCAGTTGAGAGGAGCTTTAGCTTCCCGTTAGCAAGAGGGTTTCACTAAGCGGCTCTGGACATGTGGTGTTGTGAGCCGACGTCAGCTGGGCACCCAGACGGCTAGATTCCCTCAAGAGATCCTTTGGTACCCCGCTAAACAGTGACAGGCCTACTCTGATCGGTCCAATGGCGACAATCGCCACCCTCAATCATCAACGGCAGTCTCAAACGGCAGTCAATCTCTCGCAGTCAAACTCCGGTCAACTCCGGTCAACTCCAGTCAAGTGGGTTCTGACGGAAACCCTGAAATGAACTCACTGTTAGCTCTAGTTTACTTTATCACTGCCCTATCTAACCCTGTCTGAGATCGAATGAGACTTACTTGTTATACTGCAATAGCACAGCACAGGTGACTAGGCCACGTGACTATTTCTGATGGACGCGCGGAACGTCTTGTCTGTGTGAATGCTCTCCGGGACTGGCCTAGCCAGCGTCGTGTCTCCCCAAGGCGCTAGCTTGGGCCTACGTGATATATTTTCCGCCTAACTAATAACTCCTTGGGACACCCGTAACATTATTTAGACTGCTAAACGATCTATAATAATTTCAAATTCAATAATAGTCCCTTAACTTCATGAATCGCATCATTATTAATTCGGTAAATTACATTTAATATCATATAGGCCTAGTTCCGCAATCTCTCGCTACGAGCAGGCAGCGCTCCCTCCCCTCAGATGACCTTGAACGCTCAGTATCACTCATGGCGGGGCATTTGAAATTACTCTGAAATTTCTGGATATCACATATATATATATATATATATATATATATATATATATATATATATATATATATATATATATATATATATATATATATATATATATATATATGCTTATAACCACAAGGAAAGAAGAAAACACGAAGTCCCCAAGCGCTTTCGTGTAATTCACATCTTCAGGGGTGAGTTAACTTTTGAGAAAAGGAAAGGGTAAAGGAAAGAGAGAGAGAGAAGGCCATCAATAGTAATCATTCGGGAAGTTTAGCTGTGAAAGATAAAATTACACTCAGTCTAATTGAACTGCCGCGTCTATGCCAGAGTTTACTACAAAGTCCCTAGTGTGTCCCCCCCCCTCTCTCTCTCTCTTTCTCTCTCTCTCTCACACACACACACACACACACACACAGGGTGACCCGGTCCAGCACGTGTCATAGACCACAGCTGGGGTGGGGAGGACAAGAATTTAATACCAGCCTCCAGGGGTAAAAGTGAATTTCATTGGTAAAAAATGGGAGACAGTTACTTATAATGTGAGTTAGGCAGTTAGGCAGAACGGCAGGCAGGCACATACATACATACATACATACATACATACATACATACATACATACATTCATAAATACATACATACATACATACATACATACATACATACATACATACAGAGAGAGAGAGAGAGAGAGAGAGAGAGACATCCTCCTACACTCAGAATATGGTCTGACATCCAAGACGTGACCTACCTACTATCACACATCATGTATCTCTGTGTGGCAGGGAGGGAAGACAGGGAGAATAGGGAGGGCAGGGAGGAGAGGGGATTGAGACTAGAGAGGGCAGGGTGGGAAGAAAAGGGAGAGGGAGACTAGAGGGCAGGGAGGAGAGAGGGGGAATAGTAGGGAGGGTAGGGAGGAGAGGAGAGGGATAGTAGGGAGGGCAATGAGGAGAGGGGAGAGATACTGGGGAGGGAAGATAGGGAGATCATCACTACACAGTTCATAGCATCACTATACATCATCACTATAGTTCACATCATAACTACTCAGTTCATAGTGTCACTACACATCATCACTACACAGTTCACAGCATCACTATACATCACCACTATAGTTCACATCATAACTACATAGTTCATAGTATCACTAAACATCATCAGTATAGTTCACATCATAACTACGCAGTTCATAGTATTACTACACACCATCACTACACAGTTCATAGCATCACTATACATCATCACTATAGTTCATATCATAACTACACAGTTCATAGTATAACTACACATCATCACTACACAGTTCAGAGCATCGCTATACATCATCACTATAGTTCATATCATAACTACACAGTTCATATTATCACTACACAGCATCACTACACAGTTCATAGCATCACGATACATCATCACTATAGTTCACGTCAAAACTACATAATTCTTAGTATCACTACACATCATCACTACACAGTTCATAGCATCACTATACATCATCACTATAGTTCATATCATAACTACACAGTTCATAGTATCACTACACATCATCACTACACAGTTCATAGTATCACTACACAGTTCATAGTATCACTATACATCATCACTATAGTTCATATCATAACTACACAGTTCATATTATCACTACACAGCATCACTACACAGTTCATAGCATCACGATACATCATCACTATAGTTCACGTCAAAACTACACAATTCTTAGTATCACTACACATCATCACTACACAGTTCATAGCATCACTATACATCATCACTATAGTTCATATCATAACTACATAGTTCATTGTATCACTACACATCATCACTACACAGTTCATAGCATCACTATACATCATCACTACAGTTCATATCATAACTATGCAGTTCATAGTATCACTACACATCATCACTACACAGTTCATAGCATTACTATACATCATCACTATAGTTCACATCATAACTACATACTTCATAGTATCACTACACATCATCACTGCACAGTTCATAGCATCACTATACATCATCACTATAGTTCACATCATAACTACATAGTTCATAGTATCACTATGCATCATCACTATAGTTCATATCATAACTACACAGTTCATAGTATCACTACACATCATCACTACACAGTTCATAGCATCACTATACATCATCACTATAGTTCATATCATAACTACACAGTTCATAGTATAACTACACATCATCACTACACAGTTCAGAGCATCGCTATGCATCATCACTATAGTTCATATCATAACTACACAGTTCATAGTATCACTACACAGCATCACTACACAGTTCATAGCATCACGATACATCATCACTATAGTTCACGTCAAAACTACACAATTCTTAGTATCACTACACATCATCACTACACAGTTCATAGCATCACTATACATCATCACTATAGTTCATATCATAACTACACAGTTCATAGTATCACTACACATCATCACTACACAGTTCATAGATCACTATTCATCAACACAATAGTTCATATCATAACTACACAGTTCATAGTATAACTACACATCATCACTACACAGTTCAGAGCATCGCTATACATCATCACTATAGTTCATATCATAACTACACAGTTCATAGTATCACTACACATCATCACTACACAGTTCATAGCATCACGATACATCATCACTATAGTTCACGTCAAAACTACACAATTCTTAGTATCACTACACAGTTCATAGCATCACTATACATCATCACTATAGTTCATATCATAACCACAGTTCATAGTCATCACTACACAGTTCATAGTATCACTATACATCATCACTATAGTTCATATCATAACTACACAGTTCATAGTATCACTACACAGTTCATAGTATCACTATACATCATCACTATAGTTCATATCATAACTGCACAGTTCATAGTATCACTACACATCATCACTACACAGTTCATAGCATCACTACACATCATCACTACACAGCTCATAGTATCACTACACATCATCTCTACACAGTTCATAGCATCACTACACGTCATCACTGCAGTTTACATCATCACTCAGCTCTGTAGTAGCGGGTAACCTCTTACTACATTCTTTCACAAGTGCCTGAGGAATCTAGGGCTCCTGGGGTGCCTTTATTATATATATATAAAACATTTTCTTTCCAAATTGTGCGATCAGTACAAAAGATTTTTACAAGAAGCCAACGTCATCACTATAGCATAAGAAAGTTGTCTTTACCCCCAAATTTCAATTTCATATACTGTTCTTCCCTCATCACCACCCCCAGAAAGTTAGATAAAAATGAGTGAATTCGATACAGATGTAGAGTACCTGGGGACCTATCACCCATATTACAAAAGTTTAAGAATGCTTCTCCTTGAAGAAGTGTGCCTGATAATGGAAAACACAAGTCGTCCTTTCGGCCAGCGTGTCCTGTATGTCGAAGAGGACTACTTACAGTACCTGCCTCCTCTGGTACCCGGTGAGGGAGTGTTCCTAGTGGTGTCACTGGGAGAGGATGTGTTCCACTGTGTATCCATGTACCGGTGTCCCGATGGCCGGTACCTCTACCACGACTCCACACCCCGGCCAGTCCATGTTTGCTTTCATGAATACGTGGACCGTCACGGCATCCCCTACGAGGATGTATCAGTTGTACAAGCAATAGTTTAACAGCCATTGTACCAGACCTGCGCCTTCCACGCACTCGTCTTCCTCGACTACGTTACGAGTTGTGAGTTAGACGACTCATGGCTCATAATGCACCATTTTAAGAGACAAATGGGACGACATACTGAGAGGACCGCCATACTCCGCGTCCTGAGAATGATCCACGAGCTCCCTTTTGACATCGACATGTCTGCTCACTGGACCGGATACAACAGTCTTTTGCCCTCCTACACCCCGGTCCACACTCACAACGTGCTCAGATGTCGCGCCCAGAGGTATGGCCGGTTCTACGATGTTGGCACCGGCTGATTCATCCCCCACTCATTTATTCACTATCATATCAGCCATTCATCGCATAACCCGTCCAAAAACCAAAACAACAACACCAAGAAAAAGAAGACAGTAGGCCATCAGAGTAATAAAGTGCAAGAATGATGACCAAGAATAAAAAAACCCTCAAGAATGACTCAGAAGAACAAAGAAGACAGCAGCTCCGGCCGAAATAGCCGAAAGGCGAAGTGGCCAGATATTCTAAAACAACAACTCCACATATCAAGAAGCGCTCAACACACTGACCCTTTCGACTCTCACTGACCATCACCACGACCTCATCTGCAAATTTGGTAAGAAGCTTCTACACCATCCTCGACACCGGCTCCTACTACCACCTGAGATCCCTAGTCCGAGAATTGCTGTTCGACACCACAACCGCATCCAGCCCATACGTGCACGAACTGATCGCTGTAAGAACAGCCCAGTCCCAACCATTGTAAAAATTATCAATAACTTGTAATAAATCAGTGTATTCACTCCCAGTAAACACTGCTCCTTACACTATCACTATGTTGAAATAAACTGTAGTTTGAGCTTTTCCCCATCTAGTTTTTATATGTCTTATTTGTGTCACTTATGTTACTTGTATATTATTTGTAATTCGTAATCCATTCCCCAAATATGTAACTGTATATTTTCAGCCTTCTGGCTGCCAAGCTCTTTCAATAAACCGTTAATTATTATTATTATTGTTACACACACACACACACACACACACACACACACACCGCAACCACATCCAGCCCATGCGTGCACGAACTGATCGCTATAAGAACAGCCCAGTCCCAACCATTGTAAAAATTATCAATAACTTGTAATAAACCAGTGTATTCACTCCCAGTAAACACTACTCCTTGCACTGTCACTATGTTGAAATGCACTGTAGTTTGAGCTTTTCCCCATCTAGTTATTATATATCTTATTTGTATCACTTATGTTACTTGTATATTATTTGTAATTCGAAACCCATTCCCCAAATATGTAACTGTATATTTTCAGCCTTCTGGCTGCCAAGCTCTTTCAATAAACCGTTAATTATTATTATTAGACAGCTACCAAACAGGGAGGTACTACCGCCTGGGAAGATATTGGAAGCAAAATGTATTCTAATGGTAGACCCTGCTGCTATATGGCATCACGAAAATTGTGACCAAGTCCCAGTTGAGGGAAAATGGGCTGTTATTGTTACCTGTTTTGATGGGAGGGGTGTTGCAAAGTCTCTCTCTCACTCTTTTTTTCTCTCCCTCTTCATTTCTCTTCCTCCTCCTCGTCTCTCTCTCTCTCTCCCTCTCTCCTCCTTTCATGTCACGAGGATGTATCAGTTGTACAAGCAATAGTTCAACAGCCATTGTACCAGACCTGCGCCTTCCACGCACTCGTCTTCCTCGACTACGTTACGAGTTGTGAGTTAGACGACTCATGGCTCATAATGCACCATTTTAAGAGACAAATGGGACGACATACTGAGAGGACCGCCATACTCCGCGTCCTGAGAATGATCCACGAGCTCCCTTTGGACATCGACATGTCTGCTCACTGGACCGGATACAACAGTCTTTTGCCCTCCTACACCCCGGTCCACACTCACAACGTGCTCAGATGTCGCGCCCAGAGGTATGGCCGGTTCTACGATGTTGGCACCAGCTGATTCATCCCCCACTCATTTATTCACTATCATATCAGCCATTCATCGCATAACCCGTCCAAAAACCAAAACAACAACACCAAGAAAAAGAAGACAGAAGGCCATCAGAGTAATAAAGTGCAAGAATGTTGACCAAGAATAAAAAACCCCTCAAGAATGACTCAGAACAAAGAACCAACATCATCACTACATCACTACCAACATCTTCACTACACTACCAACATCATCACTACCAACATCATCACTACCAACATCTTCACTACACTACCAACATCATCACTACCAACATCATCACTACCAACATCTTCACTACACTACCAACATCATCACTACCATCTTCACTACACTACCAACATCATCACTACAGCACTACCAACATCTTCACTACACCACCAACGTCATCACTACATCACTACCAACATCATCACTACCAACATCATCACTACACTACCAACATCATCACTACCAACATCTTCACTACACTACACTACCAACATCATCACTACATCACTACCAACATCTTCGCTACACCACCAACATCATCACTACATCACTACAAACATCTTCACTACACTACCAACATCATCACTACCAACATCTTCACTACACTACCAACATCATCACTACCAACATCTTCACTACACTACCAACATCATCACTACCATCATCTTCACTACACTACCAACATCATCACTAAATCACTACCAACATCTTCACCACACCACCAACGTCATCACTATAGCATAAGAAAGTTGTCTTTACCCCCAAATTTCAATTTCATATACTGTTCTTCCCTCATCACCACCCCCAGAAAGTTAGATAAAAATGAGTGAATTCGATACAGATGTAGAGTACCTGGGGACCTATCACCCATATTACAAAAGTTTAAGAATGCTTCTCCTTGAAGAAGTGTGCCTGATAATGGAAAACACAAGTCGTCCTTTCGGCCACCGTGTCCTTTATGTCGAAGAGGACTACTTACAGTACCTGCCTCCTCTGGTACCCGGTGAGGGAGTGTTCCTAGTGGTGTCACTGGGAGAGGATGTTTTCCACTGTGTATCCATGTACCGGTGTCCCGATGGCCGGTACCTCTACCACGACTCCACACCCCGGCCAGTACATGTTTGCTTTCATGAATACGTGGACCGTCACGGCATCCCCTACGAGGATGTATCAGTTGTACAAGCAATAGTTCAACAGCCATTGTACCAGACCTGCGCCTTCCACGCACTCGTCTTCCTCGACTACGTTACGAGTTGTGAGTTAGACGACTCATGGCTCATAATGCACCATTTTAAGAGACAAATGGGACGACATACTGAGAGGACCGCCATACTCCGCGTCCTGAGAATGATCCACGAGCTCCCTTTTGACATCGACATGTCTGCTCACTGGACCGGATACAACAGTCTTTTGCCCTCCTACACCCCGGTCCACACTCACAACGTGCTCAGATGTCGCGCCCAGAGGTATGGCTGGTTCTACGATGTTGGCACCGGCTGATTCATCCCCCACTCATTTATTCACTATCATATCAGCCATTCATCGCATAACCCGTCCAAAAACCAAAACAACAACACCAAGAAAAAGAAGACAGTAGGCCATCAGAGTAATAAAGTGCAAGAATGATGACCAAGAATAAAAAACCCCTCAAGAATGACTGAGAAGAACAAAGAAGACAGCAGCTCCGGCCGAAATAGCCGAAAGGCGAAGTGGCCAGATATTCTAAAACAACAACTCCACATATCAAGAAGCGCTCAACACACTGACCCTTTCGACTCTCACTGACCATCACCACGACCTCATCTGCAAATTTGGTAAGAAGCTTCTACACCATCCTCGACACCAGCTCCTACTACCACCTGAGATCCCTAGTCCGAGAATTGCTGTTCGACACCACAACCGCAATTCAGCCTATACGTGCAATGAACTGATCGCTATGCAAGAAACAGCCCAGTCCCAACCATTGTAAAAATTATCAATAACTTGTAATAACCAGTGTATTCACTCCCAGTAAACACTGCTCCCTACGCTGTCACTATGTTGAAATGAACTGTATTTTGAGCTGATCCCCATCTAAGTTACTATATGTCTTATTTGTGTCACTTATGTCACTTGTATATTATTTGTAATTCGTAACCCATTCCCCAAATATGTAACTGTATATTTTCAGCCTTCTGGCTGCCAAGCTCTTTCAATAAACCGTTAATTATTATTATTATTATTTATTATTACATACACATAGTTTACGTACCCAGTATACAAACGAGCGACCTCCAGCATCAACAGTGATTCATAAGTGAGGGAACCAAGTCAGGCAGGGAGAGGAGGAGGAGGAGGGAGAGGAGGAGGAGGAGGGAGAGGAGGAGAGGAGGAGGAGGAGGGAGAGGAGGAGGGGTTCATCCGGTGGGTTCCCGTCAACACTGTGTTATGAGGAGACTCTTAATGTGTGCTATGAAGAGACTCAGCGTCTCTCTCTTCAGGTATAATCTAACGAGATATACCTGTATGTTCATAATAATCTTTTATCTATTCTCCCTGGTGTAAATATCTCCACTGATATTCTTTTTTTTTGTCGTTTCCTGCCGTCACAAGTAGTTATAAAAAAAATCGTCCTGGTTGGTAGTCTCCAGCGATGACCTGTCGTGTGTAGCTAAGGAAGAGGAGCCATTGGTTGTGTTTATGGGTAGGGAGGTTGGGATTCGGATTGGAAGTACAAGGGAGGGGAGACCGTGAGTCGAGATCTGAGAGAACAACACACACACACACACACACACACAACATCTGCAGAATACTCAAAACTTCCCATAAGTGTACAGTACCTTCATCCATAATACATTCAACATACTCGCTACACGCCTGGTAATTCGAACTTTATTAGAGAAGGTCAATTGCGTATCTGTGGATCAGGTAAGTAAGCAATACGCACACCAGCTTATTTTACCTGATAACTCAACACCCTAACGTTACCTGTTGGATTAAGTTACGTTAGCGTTAGAGTGGTTAGGTTAAGTTAGGTTACGTTAGCGTTAGGGTGGTTAGGTTAAGTTAGGTTAGGTTAGCGTTAGGGTGGGTAGGTTAGCGTTAGGGTGGTTAAGTTAAGTTAGCGTGGTTAGATTAGGTTAGCATTAGGATGGTTAAGTTAGGTGAGGTTAGGTTACCATTAGGGTGGTTAAGTTAGGTGAGGTTAGGTTAGCGTTAGGGTGGTTAGGTTAGGTTAGCATTAGGATGGTTAAGTTAGGTTAGCGTTATGGTGGTTAGGTTAGGTATATAAAACTAGACAAAAATAAAAACATCTGGTTGTGACAATTTTATATAAACACAGATGGGAGAGAGTAATCATTCACAAGAACAAAACAATCCCATAAACACTCGGATATAAACATTTAACAACTGACAAAATTAAACAAAACTAAAAACAAGCCATAGACCAAACTTTTACCCCAATTAAACATTTCAAACTGCGCCACACAACACAAACACACCACAACAGCAACAATACACACACAACAGCAACACAATACACACACAACAACACCACAAACAACACACCACAACAATAGAACTACCCACCAAATCAACCAATATAACTGTTAAACCACACAATACTGTACAGCACACAGATCAATACCAGTTTAATTTTCACCCAAGTAGATAACTGCTCGATGGCTACACTGTACTGTACACACGAAACAAGACCAAATACCTGA
>NW_024711785.1:0-2649 GCF_018991925.1 Homarus americanus | reverse complement strand
TCACTCAAGGTGCACCTTTGGCACTCTAGTGCACCTCTGACACTCCCAGGCACACCTCTGACACTTCCATGCACCTCAGACACTCTGGTACACCCCTGCACTCCCAGGTACACCTCTAACCTCCCAGTACACCGCTGACACTGGCAGGTACCTCCGACCTCCCAGGTACACCTGCGACACTCCCAGGCACACCTCTGACACTCCCAGGTACACTTCCGGCACTCCAGGCACCCGACACTCCCAGGTAAACCTCCGATTCTCCTAGGTACAACCTCTGACACTCCCAGGTACACCTCTGACACTCTAGGTATTCTCTGACCTCCTGGTACATCTCTGACACTCCCAGGTACCTCAGACACTCCCTGGTACACCTCTCTGGCCTCCCAGGTACACCTCTTTCACTCCTGGTTCTCCGTGCGACTCCCAGGTACACCTCCAGACACTCCGTGCACACCTCAGACACTCCCAGGTACACCTCTGACAGTCCCAGGTACACCTCAGACACTCCTAGGTACACCTCAGACACTCTAGGTACACCTCTGACACTCCAGGTACACCGCTGACACTGCCAGGTACACCTCTGACACTCCATGTACACCTCCGACACTCCCAGGTACACCTCTGACACTCCCAGGTACTCTGACACTCCCTGGTACCTGACACTCCCAGGTGCACCTCCGCCTCCCAGGTACCTCTGACACTCCCAGGTTCTCCACTGACATTCCCTGGTACCTCTTCACCTCCCAGTACACGTCCAACACTCCCAGATAGACCTCTGACACCTCCCAGGTACCTCCCGTGCTCCCAGGTACACCTCCTGACACTCCAGCACCTCTGACACTCCTAGGTACTCCTCTGTCACTCCCTGATACTCTGCTGCTCCCAGGTGCACCGGTGACACTCCCAAGCTACCATGACAGTGCCAGGCACCTCAGACACTGCCAGGTACACCTCAGACACTGCCAGGTACACCTCCAGACACTGCCAGGTACACCTCAGACACTCCCGTGCCTCATTGCTCCCAGGCACACCTCTGACACACCCAGGTACACCTCAGACCTCCCAGGTACACCTGGCCTCCCAAGGTACACCTCTGACATTCCCAATTACACCTCTGACACTCCGGTTCTCCTGACACTCCCAGGTACTCCACTCATTCCTGTCACACCCCTGACACTCCCAGGTACACCTCAGACACTCCCAGGTACACCGCTGACACTCCCAGGTAAACCGCTGACACTCCAGGTACCTCCAGACCTGGCAGGTACACCTCTCAGACACTGCCAGGTACACCTCAGACACACCCAGGTACCACAGTCACTCCAGGTGCCTTTGGCACTCCCAAGTGCCTCTGACACTCAAACTCTGACACTTCCATGTGCACCTCAGACACTCTCAGGTACACCGCTGACCTCCAGGTACCTCTAACACTCCCAAGTACACCGCTGACACTGGCAGGTACACCTCCGACACTCCCAGGTACACCTGCGACACTCCCAGGCACACCTCTGTCCTCCCAGGTGCCTCCCGACACTCCCAGGCACAACTCCGACACTCCCAGGTAAACCTCCGGTTCTCCTAGGTACAACCTCCTGACACTCCCAGGTACCACCCTCTGGCACTCCTAGGTATTCCTCTGACACTCCCTGGTACATCTCTGACACTCCCAGGTACACCTCAGACACTCCTGGTACACCTCTGACCTCCAGGTACACCTCTTTCTCCTGTGGTTCTGCAGTCGACTCCAGGTACACCTCCAGACACTCCCAAGTACACCTCAGGCACTCCCAGGCACCTCTCGACAGTCCCAGGCACACCTCAGACACTCCCTAGGTACACCTCCAGACCTCCCTAGGTACACCTCCTGCTCCCAGGTACACCACTTGACCTGCCAGGTACACCTCTGACACAGCAACACCTCCGACACTCCAGGTACACCTCTGACACTCCCAGGTACTCACCTGACACTCCTGGTACACCCCTGACACTCCCAGGTGCACCTCCGACACTCCCAGGTACACTCTGCACTCCCAGGTTCTCCTGACATTCCTGGTACACCTCTGACACTCCCAGGTACACGTCCAACACTCCCAGATAGACCTGACCTTCTCCAGGTACCCTCCCAGATACTCCCAGGTACACCTCTGACCTCCCAGGCACCTCTGACACTCCCTAGGTGCTCCTCTGTCACTCCCTGATACACTGCTGCTCCAGTGCTGGTGACACTCCCAGGCTACCATGACAGTGCCAGGTACACCTCAGACACTGCCAGGTACACCTCCAGACACTGCCAGGTACCTCGAACTTCTCCCAGGTACACCTCAGACACTCCCAGGCCTCCTGACACTCCCAAGTGCACCTCTGACACTCCCAGGCACACCTCAGACACTCCCAGGTACACCTCCGACACTCCAGGTACACCTCCGGCCTCCCAGGTAGCCTTCTTACCTCCCACATACACCTCCGACTCTCCCAGGTACACCTCTGACACTCCCAGGTACACCTCACAATTCCCAGGTACACCTCTGATACTCCCAGGTACACCTCTGACCTCCCAGGTACTCCACTGACATTCCCTGTCACACCCCTGACACTCCCAGGTACACCTCTGACACTCCAGGTACACCAGAGACACTCCCAGGTACCTTC
>NW_024711784.1:0-40926 GCF_018991925.1 Homarus americanus | reverse complement strand
TCGCCCCCTGCCGCCGTTAATTGCCCGTGGGCAGCCGACTCATTCTTATCGCCCCCTGCCGCCGTTAATCGCACGTAGGCGATTGCCGCCACCATTCTTATGCCCCCTGCCGCCGTTAATTGCCCGTAGGCGTTGCCGCCACCCATTCTTATTGCCCCCCTGCCTCCGTTAATCGACCGTGGGTGATTGCCGCCACCATTCTTATTGCCCCCGCGCGTTAACGTGGGCTAAAGCGGCACTCATTCTTATCGCCCCCTAACGCCGTTAAAAGCCCGTAAGGCGATTGCCGCCACTCATTTTTATCGCCCCTCGCCGATAATCGCCCGTAAGGCGATTTTCATTCTTTGCCCCTCTGCGCCGTTAATCGTCCGTGGGCGATTGCCGCCACTCATTCTTACCGCCCCTGCCGCCGTTAATCGCCCGCAAGGCGATTGCCGCCTTCATTCTTATCACCTTCCTGCCGCCGTTAATCGCCCGTAAGGCGATTGCCGCCACTCATTCTTATTGCCCCTGCCGCCGTTAATCGCCCGTAACGCGATTCCGCCACTCATTTTATCGCCCCCTTGCCGCCGATAATCGCCCGTAAGGCGATTGCCCACTCATTCTTATTGCCCCTCTGCCGCCGTTAATCGTCCGTAAGGCGATTGCCGCCACTCATTCCGCCCCTGCCGCCGTTAATCGCCCGCAAAGGCGTTGCCGCACTCATTCTTATCGCCTTCCTGCGCCGTTAATCGCCCGTAAGGCGATTGCCGCCACTCATTCTTATTGCCCCCTGCCGCCGTTAATCGCCCGTAACGCGTTGCCGCCACATTTTATCGCCCCTGCCGGCGTATAATCGCCCGTAAGGCGATTGCCGCCACTCATTTCTATTGCCCCCTGCCGCCGTTAATCGCCCGTAAGGCGATTGCGCCACTCATTCTTATTGCCCCCTGCCACCGTTAATCGCCCGTAAGGCGATTGCCGCCACTCATTCTTATTGCCCCCTGCTGCCGTTAATTGCCCGTAAGGCGATTGCCGCACTCATTCTTATTGCCCCCTGTCGCCGTTAATCGCCCGTAAGCGATTACCGCCACTCATTCTTATCGCCCCCCTACGCCGTTAATCACCGTAAGGCGATTGCCACCACTCATTCTTATTGCCCTGCCGTTATTAAGCCGTAAGGCGATTGCCGCCTCATTCTTATTGCCCCCTGCCGCCGTTAATCGACCGGCAAGGCGATTGCCACCACTCATTCTTATTGCCCCGCCTGCGTTAATTGCCCGTAAGGCGATTGCCGCCACTCATTATTGCCCCTGCTGCCGTTAATCGCCGTACGCGATTGCCGCCATCATTTTTATTGCCCCTGCCGCGTTAATCGCCGCAAGGCGATTGCCACCCATTCTTATCACCTTCCTGCGCCGTTAATCGCCCGTAGGCGATTGCAGCCACTCATTCTTATTGCCCCCTGCCGCCGTTAATCGCCCGTAACGCGTTGCCGCCATTCATTCTTATCGCCCCCTGCCGTTGTCGCCCGTAAGAGGCGATGCCACTACTCATTCTTTTTGCCCCTGCCTCCGTTATCGACCGTAAGGCGATTGCCGCCACTCATTATTATTGCCCCTGCCGCCGTTAATTGCCCGTAAGACGAAAGCCGCCACTCATTCTGATCGCCTCCTTGCGCCGTTAATCGCCCGTAAGGCCATTGCCGCCACTCTTTTATCGCCCCCTGCCGCCGTTAATCGCCTGTAAGGCGATTGCCGCCTCATTCTTATTGCCCCTGCCGCCGTTAATCGCCCGTAAGGCGATGCCGCCCTCATTCTTATTGCCCTCTGCTGCCGTTAATCGACCGTAGGCGATTGCCACCCATATTCTTATTGCCCCCTGCCGCCGTTAATTGCGTAAGGCGATGCCGCCACTCATTCTTATCGCCCCCCTGCGCTGTTAATCGCCCGTAAGGCGTTGCCGCCACTCATTCTTATTGCCCCCTGCCGCGTTAATCGCCCGTAACGCGATTGCCGCCACTCATTATATCGCCCCTGCGCCGTTAATTGCCCGTAAGACGAGCCGCCACTCATTCTGATCGCCCCCTGCGCCGTTAATCGCCCGTAGGCGATTGCCGCCTCATTCTTATTGCCCCTGCTGCCCGCCGTCACCCGTAAGGCGTTGCCGCCACTCATTCTTATCGCCCCCTGCCGCCGTTAATCGCCCGTAAGGCGATTGCCGCCACTCATTCTTATCGCCCTCCTGCCGGTTAATCGCCCGTAAGGCGATTGCCGCCACTCATTCTTATCGCCCCCTGCCGCCGTTAATCGCCTGTAAGGCGATACGCCACTCATTCTTGCCCCCCTGCCGCCGTTTATCGCACGTAAGGCGATGCCACCACTCATTCTTTTGCCCCTGCCTCCGTTAATCGACCCGTGGGTGATTGCCGCCACTCATTCTTATTGCCCCTGCCGCCATTAATTGCCGTGGGCGATTGCCGCCACTCATTCTTATCGCCCCCTGCCACCGTTAATCGCCCGTGAAGCGTTGCCGCCACTCATTCATATTGCCCCCTGCCGCCGTTAGTTGCCCGTAAGGCGATTGCCGCCACACATTCTTATCGCCCCCCTGCCACCGTTAATCGCCCGTAAGGCGATTGCGCCTCATTTTTATCGCCCCATGCCGCCGTTAATCGCCCGTAAGGCGATTTTCGCCACTCATTCTTAACGCCTTCCTGCCGCCGTTAATCGCCCGTATGGCGATATCCGCCACTCATTTTTATCGCCCCCTGCCGCCGTTAATCGACCGTAAGGCGATGCCGCCACTCATTCTTATTGCCCCCTGCCGCCGTTAATTGCCCGTAACGCGATTGCCGCCACTCATTATTATCGCCCCCTGCCGCCGTTAAGCCCGTAAGACGAAAGCGCCACTCATTCTTATCGCCCCCTGCCTCGTTAATCGCCCGTAAGAGGCGTTGCCTACTCATTCTTATTGCCCCCCTGCGCCGTTAATCGCCCGTGAAGCGATTGCGCCACTCATTCTTATCGCCCTCCTGCCGCCGTTAATCGCCGTAAGGCGATGCCGCCACTCATTCTTATCGCCCCCTGCCGCCGTTAATCGTCCTGTAAGGCGATTGCCGCCACCATTTTATCGCCTCCCTGCCGCCGTTAATCGCCCGTAAGCGTTGCCGCCACTCATTCTTATTGCCCCCTGCCGCCGTTAATTGCCCGTAAGGCGTTGCGCCCACTCATTCTTATCGCCCCCCTCTGCCGCCGTTAATCGTGCCCTTAAGGCGATTGCCGCCACTCATTCTTATCGCCCCTGCCGCCGTTAATAGCCCGTGGGCGTTGCCGCCACTCATTCTTATTGCCCCTTGCCGCCGTTAATCGTCCGTAAAGGCGATTGCCGCCACTCATTCTTATCGCCCCTGCCGTTAATCGCCTGCAAGGCGATGCCGCTCCCTCATTTTATCACCTTCCTGCCGCCGTTAATCGCCGGTAAGGCGATGCCGCCACTCATTCTTATTGCCCCCCTGCGCCGTTAATCGCCCGTAAGGCGATTGCCGCCTCATTCTTATCGCCCCTGCGCCGTTAATCGCCGTGGCGATTGCCACCCTCATTCTTTTGCCCCTGCCTCCGTTAATCGCCCGTAAGGCGATTGCCGCCACTCATTCTTATCGCCCCCTGCCGCCGTTAATCGCCCGTAGGCGTTGCCGCCACTCATTCTTATTGCCCCCTGCGCCCGTTAATTGCCGTAAAGTGGCTTGCGACTCATTCTTATTGCCCCTCTGCGCCGTTAATCGCCCGTAAGGCGATTGCCGCCCTCATTCTTATTGCCCCCTGCGCCGTTAATCGCCCGTGGGCGATTGCCGCCCTTCATTCTTGCCCCTACCGCCGTTAATTGCCCGTAAGCGATGCCGCCACTCATTCTTATTGCCCCCCTGCCGCCGTTAATTGCCCGTAAGGCGATTGCCGCCATTCTTATCGCCCCCCTGCCGCCGTTAATCGCCCGTAAGGCGATGCCGCCACTCATTATCGCCCCTGCGCGTTAATCGCCCGTAAGCGATTGCCGCCACTCATTCTTACGCCTCCTGCGCCGTTAATCGCCCGTATAGATTGCGCCCACTCATTTTATCGCCCCCTGCCGCCGTTAATCGACCGTAAGGCGATTGCCGCCACTCATTCTTATTGCCCCCCTGCCGCCGTTAATTGCCCGTAGACCGATTGCCGCCACTCATTCTTATCGCCCTCTACGCCGTTAATCGCCCGTAAGCGATTGCCGCCACTCATTCTTTTTGCCCCTGCCTCCGTTAATCGACCGTAAGGCGTTGCCGCCACTCATATTATTTCCCCTGCCGCCGTTAATTGCCCGTAAGGCGATTGCCGCCACTCATTCTTATCGCCCCCTACCGCCGTTAATTGCCGTAAAGCGATAGCCGCCACTCATTCTTATCGCTCCTTGCGCGTTAATCGCCCGTAAGGCGAGTGCCGCCACTCATTTTTATCGCCCCCTGCCGCCGTTAATCGCCCGTAAGGCGATGCCACCACTCATTCTTATCGCCCCCTGCTGCCGTTAATCGCCCGTAAGGCGATTGCCGCCACTCATTCTTATTGCCTCCCTGCCGCCGTTAATCGCCCGTAAGGCGATTGCCGCCACTCATTCTTATCGCCCCCTGCCGCCGTTAATCGCCTGCAAAGCGTTGCCGCCACTCATTCTTATTGCCCCCTGCCGCCGTTAATCGACCGTAAGGCGATGCCACCACTCATTCTTATTGCCCCTGCCGCCGTTAATTGCCCGTAGAGCGATTGCCGCCACTCATTCTATCGCCCCCTGCCGCTGTTAATCGCCCGTAAGGCGATTGCCGCCACTCATTCTTATTGCCCCCCTGCCGCCGTTAATCGCCCGTAACGCGTTGCCGCCACTCATTATTATCGCCCCTGCTGCCGTTAATTGCCCGTGGGCGAAAGCCGCCACTCATTCTTATCGCCCCCTGCGCCGTTAATCGCCCGTAAGGCGATTGCCGACCACTCATTCTTATTGCCCATCTGCCGCCCGTAATCACCGTAGGCGTTGCCGCCACTCATTCTTATCGCCCCTTGCCGCCGTTAATCGCCGTAAGGCGATTGCCGCCACTCATTCTTATCGCCCTCCTGCGCAGTTAATCGCCCGTAAGGCGTTGCGCCACTCATTCTTATCGCCCCCTGCGCCGTTAATCGCCTGTAAAGCGGTACGCCACTCATTCTTATTGCCCCCCTGCGCCGTTTATCGCACGTAAGGCGATTGCCTACTCATTCTTTTTGCCCCCTGCTCCGTTAATCGACCGTAAGGTGATTGCGCCACTCATTCTTATTGCCCCCTGCCGCCATTAATTGCCCGTAAGGCGATTGCGCCCACTCATTCTTATCGCCCCTGCCGTTAATCGCCCGTAAGGCGATTGCCCCACTCATTCATATTGCCCCCTGCCGCCGTTAGTTGCCCGTAAGGCGTGCCCGCCACATTCTTATCGCCCCCCTGCCGTTAATCGCCCGTAAGGCGATTGCCGCCACTATTTTATCGCCCATGCCGCCGTTAATCGCCCGTAGGCGATTTTCGCCACTCATTCTGCGCCTTCCTGCCGCCGTTAATCGCCCGTATGGCGATTGCCGCCCTCATTTTATCGCCCCCTGCCGTTAATCGACCGTAAGGCGATTGCCGCCACTCATTCTTATTGCCCCCCTGCCGCCGTTAATTGCCCGTAACGCGATTGCCGCCACTCATTATTATCGCCCCCTGCCGCGTTAAAGCCCGTAAGACAGCCGCCACTCATTCTTATCGCCCCCTGCCGCCGTTAATCGCCCGTAAGGCGATTGCCGCCACTCATTCTTATCGCCCCCTGCCGCCGTTAATTGCCCGTAAGACAAGCCGCCACTCATTCTTATCGCCCCCTCTGCGCCCGTGCGTCGGCGTAAAGCGATGCCGCCACTCATTCTTATTGCCCCCTGCCGCCGTTAATCGCCCGTAAGGCGATTGCCGCTCATTCTGCCCCCCTGCTGCCGGTAATCGCCCGTAGGCGATTTCCACCACTCATTCTTATTGCCCCCCTGTGTTAATCGCCGTAAGGCGTTGCGCCACTCATTCTTATTGCCCCCCTGCCGTTAATTGCCGTAAGGCGATTGCCGCCACTCATTCTTATCGCCTTCCGCCGTTAATCGCCGTAAGGCGATGCACTCGTTCTTATTGGCCCCTGTTGCCGTTAATCGCCGTAAAGGCGATTGCCGCCACTCATTCTTATTGCCCCCTGCCGTTAATCGCCGTAACACGATTGCCGTCACTCAATATTATCGCCCCCTGCCGCCACTCTTTATTATCGCCCCCTGCCGCCGTTAATCGCCCGTGGGTGATTGTCGCCACTCATTCTTATCGCCTTCCTGCCGTTAATCGCCCGTAAGGCGATTGCCCCCAATCATTTATCGCCCCCAGCCGCCGTTAATCGACCGTAAGGCGATTGCCGCCACTCATTCTTATTGCCCCCTGCCGCCGTTAATTGCCCGTAAGGCGATTGCGCCACTCATTCTTATCGCCCCTCTTCCGCCGTTAATCGCCCGTAGGCGATTGCCGCCACTCATTCTTATTGCCCCCCTGCCGTTAATCGCCCGTGCGCGTTGCCGCCACTCATTCTTATCGCCCCCTGCCGCCGTTAATCGTCCGTAAGGCGATTGCCGCCACTCATTCTTATCACCTTCCTGCGGCGTTTATCGCCCGTGAAGGCGATTGCGGCCACTCATCTTTGCCCCCCCTGCCGTTAATCGACCGTAAGGCGATTGCCGCCACTCATTCTTATTTCCCCTGCCGCCGTTAATTGCCCGTAGGCGATTGCCTAACTCATTCTTATTGCCCCCTGCTGCGTTAATTGCCCGTAAGGCGGATTGCCGCCACTCATTCTTATGCCCCCCTGCCGCCGTTAATCGCCCGTAACGCGTGCGCCCTCTATTAACGCCCCTGCGCCACTCATTATTATCGCCCCCTGCGCCGGTAATCGCCCGTAAGGCGATTGCCGCCACTCATCTTATTGCCCCCTGCCGCCGTTAATCGCGTAACGCGATTGCCGCCACTTTCTATTATCGCCCCCTGCCGCCGTTAATGGCCCGAAGGCGATTGCCACCACTCATTCTTATGCCCGCTGCCGCCGGTTAATCGTCGCGAGCGTTGCCGCCTCATTCTTATCGCCCTCCTGCCGCGTTAATCGCCCGTAAGGCGTTGCGCCACTCATTCTTATCAACTTCCTGCCGCCGTTAATCGCCCGTAACGCGTTGCCGCCATTCTTATCGCCCCCTGCCTCCGTTAATCGACCCGTAAAGCGTTTGCCGCCACTCATTATTATTGCCCCTGCCGCCGTTAATTGCCCGTAAGGCGATTGCCGCCATATTCTTATCGCCCCCTACCGCCGTTAATTGCCGTAAGACAAGCCGCCACTCATTCTGATCGCCCCCATGCCGCCGTTAATCGCCCGTAGGCGATTGCCGCCACTCATTCTTACTGCCTCTCTGCCGCCGTTAATCGACCGTAAGGCGATTGCCTCACCTTCTTATTGCCCCCTGCCGCCGTTAATTGCCCGTAAGGCGATTACCGCCACTCATTCTTATCGCCCCCTACCGCCGTTAATTGCCCGTAAGACGATAGCCGCCACTCATTCTTATCGCCCCCTGCCGCGTTAATCGCCTGCGGGCGATTGCGCCCACTCATTTTATCGCCCCCTGCTGCCGTTAATCACCGTAAGGCGATTGCCTACTCATTCTCATTGCCCATCTGCCGCCGTTAATCGCCCGTAAGGCGATTGCCGCCTCATTCTTATCGCCCCTGCCTCCGTTAATCGCCCGTAAGGCGATTGCCGCCACTCATTCTTATCGCCCCCCTGTCACCGTTAATCGCCCGTAAGGTGATTGCCGCCACTCATTCTTATCGCCCCCTGCCGTCGTTAATCACCCGTAAGGCGATTGCCGCCACTCATTCTTACTGCCCCCCTGCCGCCGTTAATCGACCGTAAGGCGATTGCCGCCACTCATTCTTAGCCCCCCCTGCCGCTGTTAATTGCCAGGTAAGGCGTTGCCGCCACTCATTCTTATCGCCCCCTGCCGCCGTTAATCGCCTGTAAGGCATTGCCGCCACTCATTCTTATTGCCCCCCTGCCCCCGTTAATCGGCCGTAACGCGATTGCCGCCACTCATTATTATCGCCCCTGCGCACTTATTCTTATCGCCCCCTGCCGTTAATTACGTAAGACCAAAGCCGCCACTCATTCTTATCGCCCCCATGCGCCGTTAATCGCCCGTAAGGCCATTGCCGCCACTCATTCTTATTGCCCCCCCTGCCGCCGTTAATCGCCCGAAGGCGATGCCGCCACTCATTCTTATCGCCCCCTGCCGCCGTTAATCGCCTGTAATGCGATTGCCGCCACTCATTCTTATCGCCCCCTGCGCCGTTAATCGCCCGTAAGGCGATTGCCGCCTCGTTCTTATCGCCCCTGCCGCCACTCATTATTATGCCCCCTGCCGCCGTTAATCGCCCGTAAGGTGATTGTCGCCACTCATTCTTATCGCCTTCCTGCCGCCGTTAATCGCCCGTGGCGATGCCGCCACTCATTTTATCGCCCCCCTGCCGCCGTTAATTGCCCGTAAGGCGATTGCCGCCACTCATTCTTATTGCCCCCTGCCACCGTTAATCGCCCGTAACGCGATTGCCGCCACTCATATTATCGCCCCCTGCCGCCGTTAATCGCCCGTAAGGCGATTGCGGCCACTCATTCTTTTGCCCCCTGCCTCCGTTAATCGACCGTAAGGCGATTGCCGCCACTCATTATTACCCCTGCCGCCATTAATTGCCCGTAAGGCGATTGCCGCCACTTATTCTTATCGCCCCCCTACCGCCGTTAATTGCCCGTAAGACGAAAGCCGCCACTCATTCTGATCGCTCCCTTGCCGCCGTTAATCGCCCGTAAAATTGCCGCCACTCATTTTATCGCCCCCTGCCGCCGGAAAGTAGATTATCGATTTTTTGGGGAATAGATTTCGAATTTTGGAAATATTACCTAATTTTGCGAAGTGATTATCTGAAAACGGGAAATTTGTATCACAAATGGGAAATATCTACTTTCCGGGAAAGTTGGTTAGATAACCAAATTTTTCCGAGAATAGATTATCATATAAACAGGAAATTTGTATCATAAAATGGGAAATATCTACTTTCCGGGAAAGTTGGTTGAATAACCAAATTTGCCGTAAATAGATTATCATAAAAACAGGAAATTTGTATCATAAAAATGGAAATATCTACTTTCCGCGAAAGTTGGTTAGATAAACTCTTTCCCCGAAATAGATTATCATAGAAAACAGTGTATCATAAAAATGGGAAATATCTACTTTCCGGGAAAGTTGGTTGAATAACCAATTTGCCGAAAATAGATTATCATAGAAACAGGAAATTTGTATCATAAAAATGGTAAATATCTACTTTCCGCGAAAGTTGGTTAGATAAACAACTTTCCCGAAAATAGATTATCATAGAAAACATTTGTATCATAAAAATGGGAAATATCTACTTTCCGGGAAAGTTGGTTAGATAACCAAATTTGCCGAAAATAGATATCATAGAAACGGGAAATTTGTATCATAAAAATGGAAATATCTACTTTCCGCGAAAGTTGGTTAGATAAACAACTTTCGAAAATAGATTATCATAAACAGGAAATTTGTATCATAAAAATGAAATATCTACTTTCCGGGAAAGTTGGTTATCTACTTTCCCGAAAATGAATGAATTTTCTACTTTTCGGGAAAGTAGATTATCGATTTTTCGGGGAATAAATTTTCGAATTTTGAAATATTACCTAATTTTGCTAAGTAGATTATCATAGAAACAGAAATTTGTATCACAAAAATGGATTTCTACTTTCCGGGAAAGTTGGTTAGATAACCAATTTACCGAAAATAGATATCATAGAAAACATTTGTATCATAAATGGGAAATATCTACTCGGGAAAGTTGGTTAGATAACCAAATTTGCCGATAATAGATATCATAAACGGGAATTTGTATAAAAATGGAAATATCTACTTTCCGCGAAAGTTGGTTAGATAAACAACTTTCCGAAAATAGTTATCATAGAAAACGAAATTTGTATCATAAAAATGGGAAATATCTACTTTCCGGAAAGTTGGTTAGATAACCAAATTTGCCGAAAATAGATTATCATAGAAACAGGAAATTTGTATCATAAAAATGGGAAATATCTACTTTCCGCGAAAGTTGGTTAGATAAACAACTTTCGAAAATAGATATCATAAACAGGAAATTTGTATCATAAAAATGGGAAATATCTACTTTCCGCGAAAGTTGGTTAGATAAACAACTTTCGAAAATAGATATCATAGAAACGGGAAATTTGTATCATAAAAATGGGAAATATCTACTTTCCGGGAAAGTTGGTTATCTACTTTCCGAAAAGTAGATAGATTTCTACTTTTCGGGAAATAGATTATCGATTTTCGGGGAATAAATTTTCGAATTTTGGAAATATTCCTAATTTTGCGAAGTAGATTATCATGAAAACAGAATTTGTATCACAAAATGGGAAATTTCTACTTTCGGGAAAGTTGGTTAGATAACCAAATTTTCCGCAAATAGATTATCATAGAAAACAGAAATTTGTATCATAAAAAAGGGAAATATCTACTTTCCGGGAAAGTTGGTTAGATAACCAAATTTGCCGATAATAGATATCATAGAAGGGAAATTTGTATCATAACAAATGGAATATCTACTTTCCGCGAAAGTTGGTTAGATAACAACTTTCGAAAATAGATTATCATAGAAACAGGAAATTTGTGTCATAAAAATGGAATATCTACTTTCCGGGAAGTTGGTTAGATAACCAAATTTGCCGAAAATAGATTATCATAGAAACAGGAAATTTGTATCATAAAAAATGGGAAATATCTACTTTCCGCGAAAGTTGGTTAGATAAACAACTCCGAAAATAGATTATCATAGAAAACAGGAAATTTGTATCATAAAAATGGGAAATATCTACTTTCCGGGAAAGTTGGTTAGATAACCAAATTTGCCGAAAATGATTATCATAGCAGGAAATTTGTATCATAAAATAGAAA
Organism: Homarus americanus; assembly: GCF_018991925.1. Classification (NCBI taxonomy): domain Eukaryota; kingdom Metazoa; phylum Arthropoda; class Malacostraca; order Decapoda; family Nephropidae; genus Homarus; species Homarus americanus. The sequence continues at coordinate 29,821 of NW_024711784.1, read as the reverse complement.
TATCTACTTTCCGCGAAAGTTGGTTAGATAAACAACTTTCGAAAATAGATTATCATAGAAAACAGGAAATTTGTATCATAAAAATGGAAATATCACTTTCGGGAAGTTGGTTATCTACTTTCCCGAAAGTAGATAGATTTTCTTTTTCGGGAAAGTAGATTATCATTTTCGGGGAATAGATTTTTCGAATTTTGGAAATATTACCTAATTTTGCGAAGTAGATTATCATAGAAACGGAAATTTGTATCACAAAAAATGGGTAATACTTTCCGGGAAAGTTGGTTAGATAACAAATTTCCGAAAATAGATATCATAGAAAACAGGAAATTTGTATCATAAAAAATGAAATATCTACTTTCCGCGGAAGTTGGTTAGATAAACAACTTTCCGAAATAGATTATCATAGAAACAGAAATTTGTATCATAAAATTGGAAATATCTACTTTCCGCGAAAGTTGGTTAAATAAACAACTTTCGAAAATAGATATCATAAAACAGGAAATTTGTATCATAAAAATGAAATATCTACTTTCCGGGAAAGTTGGTTATCTACTTTCCCGAAAAGTAGATAGATTCTACTTTTCGGAAAGTAGATTATCGATTTTTCGGGGAATAGATTTTCAATTTTGGGAAATATTACCTAATTTTGCGAAGTAGATTATCATAGAAAACGAAATTTGTATCACAAAAATGGAAATATCTACTTTCCGGAAGTTGGTTAGATAACCAATTCCGAAAATAGATATCATAAAACAGGAAATTTGTATCATAAAAATGGGAAATATCTACTTTCCGCGAAAGTTGGTTAGATAAACAACTTTCCCGAAAATGGTATATCATAGAAAACAGGAAATTTGTATCATAAAAATGGGAAATATCTACTTTCCGGGAAGTTGGTTAGATAACCAAATTTGCCGAAAATAGATTATCATAGAAAACAGGAAATTTGTATCATAAAAATGGAAATATCTTCTTTCCGCGAAAGTTGGTTATCTACTTTCCGAAAAAGTAGATAGATTTTCACTTTTCGGGAAAGTAGATTATCGATTTTTCGGGAATAGATTTCGAATTTTGAAATATTACCTAATTTGCAGTAGATTATCATGAAAACGGGAAATTTGTATCACAAAAAATGGGAAATATCTACTTTCCGGGAAAGTTGGTTGAATAACAAATTTCCCGAAAATAGATTATCATAGAAACAGGAAATTTGTATCATAAAAATGGGAAATATCTACTTTCCGGGAAAGTTGGTTAGATAACAATTTGCCGAAAATAGATATCATAGAAAACAGGAAATTTGTATCATAAAAATGAAATATCTACTTTCAGAAAGTTGGTTATCTACATTCGAAAGTAGATAGATTTTCTACTTTTCGGGAAAGTAGATTATCGATTTTTCGGGAATAGATTTTCGAATTTTGGAAATATTACCTAATTTTGAAGTAGATTATCATAGAAAACGGGAAATTTGTATCACAAAAATGAAATATCTACTTTCCGGGAAAGTTGGTTAGATAACAAATTTTGAAAATGAATTATCGAAAACGGGAAATTTGTATCATAAAATGGGAAATATCTACTTTCCGGGAAAGTTGGTTAGATAACCAAATTTGCCGAAAATAGATTATCATAAACAGAAATTTGTATCATAAAAATGGGAAATATCTACTTTCCGCGAAAGTTGGTAAGATAACAACTTTCGAAAATAGATTATCATAAAACAGGAAATTTGTATCATAAAAATGAAATATCTACTTTCCGGGAAAGTTGGTTAGATAAACTTTTGAAAATAGATTATCATAAAACGAAATTTGTATCATAAAAATGGAAATATCTACTTTCCGGGAAAGTTGGTTATCTACTTTCGAAAAGTAGATAATTCTACTTTTCGGGAAAGTAGATTATCGATTTTTCGGGGAATAGATTTTTCGAATTTTGAAATATTACCTAATTTTGCGAAGTAGATTATCATAGAAAACGGAAATTTGTATCACAAAATGGGAAATATCTACTTTCCGGGAAAGTTGGTTAGATAACCAAATTTTCCGAAAATAATTATCATAGAAAACAGGAAATTTGTATCATAAAAATGGAAATATCTACTTTCCGGGAAAGTTGGTTAGATAACCAAATTTGCCGAAAATAGATATCATAAAACAGAGGAAATTTGTATCATAAAAATGGAAATATCTACTTTCGCGAAGTTGGTTAGATAAACAACTCCGAAAATAGATATCATAGAAACAGGAAATTTGTATCATAAAAATGGGAAATATCTACTCCGCGAAAGTTGGTTAGATAAACAACTTTCGAAAATAGATTATCATAAACAGGAAATTTGTATCATAAAATAGAAATATCTACTTTCCGGGAAAGTTGGTTATCTACTTTCGAAAAGTAGATAGATTTTCAGAAGTAGATTATCGATTTTTCGGGGAATAGATTTTCGAATTTTGGAAATATTACCTAATTTTGCGAAGTAGATTATCATAAAACAGGAAATTTGTATCAAAAAAATGGGAAATATCTACTTTCGGGAAAGTTGGTTAGATAACCAAATTTTCGAAAATAGATTATCATAGAAAACAGGAAATTTGTATCATAAAAATGGAAATATCTACTTTCCGGGAAAGTTGGTTAGATAACAAATTTGCCGAAAATAGTTATCATAAAACAGGAAATTTGTATCATAAAAATAGGAAATATCTACTTTCCGCGAAAGTTGGTTAGATAAACAGCTTTCCGAAATAGATTATCATAGAAAACAGGAAATTTGTATCATAAATATGGGAAATTTCTACTTTCCGGAAAGTTGGTTAGATAACCTTGCCGAAAATAGATATCATAAACGGAAATTTATATCATAAAAAATGGGAAATATCTACTTTCCGCGAAGTTGGTTAGATAAACAACTTTCCCGAAAATAGATTATCATAGAAAACGAAATTTGTATCATAAAAAATGGGAAATATCTACTTTCCGCGAAAGTTGGTTAGATAAACAACTTTCCCGAAAATAGATTATCATAGAAACAGGAAATTTGTATCATAAAAATGGGAAATATCTACTTTCGGGAAATTGGTTAGATAAACAACTTTCCCGAAAATAGTATCATAAACGAAATTTGTATCATAAAAATGAAATATCTACTTTCCGGGAAAGTTGGTTATCTACTTTCCCGAAAAGTAAATAATTCTACTTTTCAGGAAAGTAGATTATCGATTTTTCGGGGAATAGATTTTCAATTTGGAAATATTACTAATTTTGCAGAAGTAGATTATCATGAAAACAGGAAATTTGTATCACAAAAATGGAAATATCTACTTTCCGGGAAAGTTGGTTAGATAACCAAATTTTCCGAAAATAGATTATCATAGAAAACAGAAATTTGTATCATAAAAATGAAATATCTACTTTCCGCGAAGTTGGTTAGATAAACAACTTTCCCGAAAATAGATTATCATAGAAACAGGAAATTTGTATCATAAAAATGGGAAATATCTACTTTCCGGGAAAGTTGGTTAGATAACCAAATTTGCCGAAAATAGATATCATAGAAACAGGAAATTGTATCATAAAATGGAAATATCTTCTTTCCGCGAAAGTTGGTTATCTACTTTCCCGAAAAGTAGATAGATTTTCTACTTTTCGGGAAAGTAGATTATCGATTTTCGGGAATAGATTTTCGAATTTTGGGAAATATTACCTAATTTTGCGAAGTAGATTATCATAGAAACGAAATTTGTATCACAAAAAATGAAATATCTACTTTCCGGGAAAGTTGGTTAGATAACCAAATTTCGAAAATGATTATCATAGAAACGGGAAATTTGTATCATAAAAATGAAATATCTACTTTCGGAAAGTTGGTTAGATAACAAATTGCCGAAAATAGATTATCATAGAAAACGGAAATTTGTATCATAAAATGGAATATCTACTTTCCGCGATAGTTGGTTAGATAAACATTTCCCGAAAATAGATTATCATAGAAAACAGGAGATTTGTATCATAAAAATGGGGAAATATCTACTTTCCGGGAAAGTTGGTTAGATAACCAAATTTGCCGAAAATGATTATCATAGAAAACGGAAATTGTATCATAAAAATGGGAAATATCTACTTTCCGCGAAAGTTGGTTAGATAAACAACTTTCCTGAAAATGAATTATCATAGAAAACGAGAATTTGTATCATAAAAATGGGAAATATCTACTTTCCGGGAAAGTTGGTTAGATAACCAAATTTGCCGAAAATAGATTATCATAGAAAACAGGAAATTTGTATCATAAAATGAAATATCTACTTTCCGCGAAAGTTGGTTAGATAAACAACTTTCCCGAAATAGATTATCATAGAAACAGGAAATTTGTATCATAAAAATGGGAAATATCTACTTTCCGGAAAGGTTGGTTAGATAACCAAATTTGCCGAAAATAGATTCATAGAAAACAGGAAATTTGTATCATAAAAATGGGAAATATCTACTTTCCGCGAAAGTTGGTTAGATAAAATTGAAATAGTTCATAACGGAAATTTATCGTAAAAATGAAATATCTACTTTCCGGGAAAGTTGGTTATCTACTTTTCGAAAAATTAGATGATTTTCTACTTTTCAGGAAAGTAGATTATCGATTCGGGGAATAGATTTTCGAATTTTGGAAATATTACAATTTTGCGAAATAGATTATCATAGAAAACGGGAAATTTGTATCATAAAAAATGGGAAATATCTACTTTCCGCGAAAGTTGGCTAGATAAACAACTTTCCCGAAAATAGATTATCATAGAAAACGGGAAATTTGTATCATAAAAAATGGGAAATATCTACTTTCCGCGAAAGTTGGTTAGATAAACAACTTTCCCGAAAATAGATTATCATAGAAAACGGGAAATTTGTATCATAAAAAATGGAAATATCTACTTTCCGGGAAAGTTAGTTAGATTACCAAATTTGCCGAAAATAGATTATCATAGAAAACGGGAAATTTGTATCATAAAAAATGGAAATATCTACTTTCCGGGAAAGTTAGTTAGATTACCAAATTTGCCGAAAATAGATTATCATAGAAAACGGGAAATTTGTATCATAAAAAATGGGAAATATCGACTTTACGGGAAAGTTGGTTAGATTACCAAATTTGCCGAAAATAGATTATCATAGAAAACGGGAAATTTGTATCATAAAAAATGGGAAATATCTACTTTCCGCGAGGATGGTTAGATGGCTCTTTCGAAATAGATTATCATAAAACGGGAAATTTGTATCATAAAAAATGGGAAATATCTACTTTCCGCGAAAGTTGGTTAGATAACCAAATTTGCCGAAAATAGATTTTCATAGAAAACGGGAAATTTGTATCATAAAAAAATGGGAAATATCTACATTCCGCGAAAGTTGGTTAGATAACCAAATTTTCCGAAAATAGATTATCATAGAAAACGGGAAATTTGTATCATAAAAAATGGGAAATATCTACTTTCCGGGAAAGTTGGTTATCTACTTTCCCGAAAAGTAGATAGATTTTCTACTTTTCAGGAAAGTAGATTATCGATTTTTCGGGGGAATAGATTTTCGAATTTTGGGGGAAATATTACCTAATTTTGCGAAGTATATTATCATAGAAAACGGGAAATTTGTATCACAAAAAATGGGAAATATCTACTTTCCGGGAAAGTTGGTTAGATAACCAAATTTTCCGAAAATAGATTATCATAGAAAACGGGAAATTTGTATCATAAAAAATGGGAAATATCTACTTTCCGGGAAGTTGGATGAATAATAAATTTGCCGAAAATAGATTATCATAGAAACAGGAAATTTGTATCATAAAAAATGGGAAATATCTACTTTCCGCGAAAGTTGGTTAGATAAACAACTTTCCCGAAAATAGATTATCATAGAAAACGGGAAATTTGTATCATAAAAAAGGGGAAATATCTACTTTCCGGAAAAGTTGGTTAGATAACCAAATTTGCCGAAAATAGATTATCATAGAAAACGGGAAATTGTATCATAAAAAATGGGAAATATCTACTTTCCGCGAAAGTTGGTTAGATAAACAACTTTCCCGAAAATAGATTATCATAGAAAATGGGAAATTTGTATCATAAAAAATGGGAAATATCTACTTTCCGCGAAAGTTGGTTAGATAAACAACTTTCCCGAAAATAGATTATCATAGAAAACGGGAAATTTGTATCATAAAAATGGGAAATATCTACTTTCCGGGAAAGTTAGTTAGATATTAATTGCAAAATAGATATCATAAAACAGAAATTGTATCATAAAAAATGGGAAATATCTACTTTCCGGGAAAGTTGGTTATCTACTTTCCCGAAAAGTAGATAGATTTTCTACTTTTCGGGAAAGTAGATTATCGATTTTCGGGGAATAGATTTTTGAATTTTGGAAATATTACCTAATTTTGCCGAAAATAGATTATCATAGAAAACGGGAAATTTGTATCATAAAAATGGGAAATATCTACTTTCCGCGAAAGTTGGTTAGATAAACAACTTTCCCGAAAATAGATTATCATAGAAAACGGGAAATTTGTATCATAAAAATGGGAAATATCTACTTTCGGGGAAAGTTGGTTAGATAACCAAATTTGCCGAAAATAGATTATCATAGAAAACGGGAAATTTGTATCATAAAAAATGGGAAATATCTACTTTCCGGGAAAGTTGGTTTGATAACCATATTTGCCGAAAATAGATTATCATAGAAAACGGGAAATTTGTATCATAAAAAATGGGAAATATCTACTTTCCGCAAAAGTTTCTTGGATAACCAACTTTCCCGAAAATAGATTATCATAGAAAACGGGAAATTTGTATCATAAAAAATGGGAAATATCTACTTTCCGGGAAAGTTGGTTAGATAACCAAATTTGCCGAAAATAGATATCATAGAAACAGGAAATTTATCATAAAATAGAAATATCTACTTTCATAAAGTTTCTTAGATAATAACTTTCGAAATAGATTATCATAGAAAACGGGAAATTTGTATCATAAAAAATGGGAAATATCGACTTTCCGGGAAAGTTGGTTAGATAACCAAATTTGCCGAAAATAGATTATCATAAAAAACGGGAAATTTGTATCATAAAAAATGGGAAATATCTACTTTCCGCGAAAGTTTCTTAAATAACCAACTTTCCCGAAAATAGATTATCATAGAAAACGGGAAATTTGTATCATAAAAAATGGGAAATATCTACTTTCCGCGAAAGTTTCTTAGATAACCAACTTTCCCGAAAATTGATTATCATAGAAAACGGGAAATTTGTATCATAAAAAATGGGAAATATCTACTTTCCGCGAAAGTTTCTTAGATAACCAACTTTCCCGAAAATAGATTATCATAGAAAACGGGAAATTTGTATCATAAAAATGGGAAATATCGACTTTCCGCAAAAAGTTTCTTAGATAACAACTTTGCGAAGTAGATTATCATAGAAAACGGGAAATTTGTATCACAAAAAATGGGAAATATCTACTTTCCGGGAAAGTTGGTTAGATAACCAAATTTGCCGAAATAGATTATCATAGAAATCGGGAAATTTGTATCATAAAAAATGGGAAATATCTACTTTCCGGGAAAGTTGGTTAGATAACCAAATTTGCCGAAAAATAGATTATCATAGAAAACGGGAAATTTGTATCATAAAAAATGGGAAATATCTACTTTCCGGGAAAGTTGGTTATCTACTTTCCCGAAAAGTAGATAGATTTTCAACTTTTCGGGAAAGTAGATTATCGATTTTTCGGGGGAATAGATTTTCGAATTTTGGGGGAAATATTACCTAATTTTGCGAAGTAGATTATCATAGAAAACGGGAAATTTGTATCACAAAAAATGGGAAATATCTACTTTCCGGGAAAGTTGGTTAGACAACCAAATTTTCCGAAAATAGATTATCATAGAAAACGGGAAATTTGTATCATAAAAAAATGGGAAATATCTACTTTCCGGGAAAGTTGGTTATATAACCAAATTTGACGAAAATAGATTATCATAGAAAACGGGAAATTTGTATCATAAAAAATGGGAAATATCTACTTTCCGCGAAAGTTGGTTTGATAAACAACTTTCCTGAAAATAGATTATCATAGAAAACGGGAAATTTGTATCATAAAAAATGGGAAATATCTACTTTCCGGGAAAGTTGGTTAGATAACCAATGGCTGAAAATAGATTATCATAGAAAACGAGAAATTTTGTATCATAAAAAAAAAATGGGAAATATCTACTTTCCGCGAAAGTTGGTTAGATAACAACACCGAAAATATATTATCATAGAAACAGAAATTTGTATCATAAAAATGGAAATATCTACTTTCCGGGAAAGTTGGTTAGATAACCAAATTTGCCGAAAATAGATATCATAGAAAACAGGAAATTTGTATCATAAAAATGGGAAATATCTACTTTCCGCGAAAGTTGGTTAGATAAACAACTTTCCGAAATAGATTATCATAAAACAGGAAATTTGTATCATAAAATGGGAAATATCTACTTTCCGGGAAAGGTTGGTTAGATAACCAAATTTGCCGAAAATAGATTATCATAGAAAACAGGAAATTTGTATCATAAAAATTGGAAATATCTACTTTCCGCGAGTTGGTTAGATAAACAACTTTCGAAAATAGTTATCATAGAAAACAGGAAATTTGTATCATAAAAATGGGAAATATCTACTTTCCGGGAAAGTTGGTTATCTACTTTCCCGAAAAGTAGATAAATTTTCTACTTTTCGGAAAGTAGATTATCGATTTTTCGGGGAATAGATTTTCCAATTTTGAAATATTACCTAATTTTGCAGTAGATTATCATAAAACAAATTTGTATCACAAAAATGAAATATCTACTTTCCGGGAAAGTTGGTTAGATAACCAAATTTTCGGAAAATAGATTATCAAAAGAAACGGGAAATTTTTATCATAAAAATGGGAAATATCTACTTTCCGGGAAAGTTGGTTAGATAACCATTGCCGAAAATAGATTATCATAAACAGGAAATTTGTATCAAAAAATGGGAAATATCTACTTTCCGCGAAAGTTGGTTAGATAAACAACTTTCGAAAATGATTATCATAGAAACAGGAAATTTGTATCATAAAAATGGAAATATCTACTTTCCGGGAAAAATGGTTATATAACCAAATTTGCCGAAAATAGATATCATAAAAAACAGGAAATTTGTATCATAAAAAAGGGAAATATCTACTTTCCGCGAAAGTTGGTTAGATAAACAACTTTCCCGAAATAGATTATCATAAAACAGGAAATTTGTATCATAAAAATGGAAAATATCTACTTTCCGGAAAGTTGGTTATCTACTTTCGAAAAAGTAGATAAATTTTCTACTTTCAGAAAGTAGATTATCGATTTTTCGGGGAATAGATTTTCGATTTTGGAAATATTACCTAATTTTGCGAAGTAGATTATCATAGAAAACAGAAATTTGTATCACAAAAATGGAAATATCTACTTTCCGGAAAGTTGGTTAGATAACAAATTTTCCGAAATAGATTATCATAAAACAGGAAATTTGTATCATAAAAATGGAAATATCTACTTTCCGGGAAAGTTGGTTAGATAACCAATTTTGCGAAGTAGATTATCATAGAAAACGGGAAATTTGTATCACAAAAAATGGGAAATATCTACTTTCCGGGAAAGTTGGTTAGATAACAAAATTTTCCGAAAATAGATTATCATAGAAAACGGGAAATTTGTATCATAAAAAATGGGAAATATCTACTTTCCGGGAAAGTTGGTTAGATAACAAATTTGCCGAAAATAGATTATCATAGAAAACGGGAAATTTGTATCATAAAAAATGGGAAATATCTACTTTCCGCGAAAGTTGGTTAGATAAACAACTTTCGAAAACTGGAATATCATAGAAACAGGAAATTTGTATCATAAAATGGGAAATACTTTTCCGGGAAAGTTGGTTAGATAACCAAATTTGCCGAAAATAGATATCATAAAAACGGGAAATTTGTATGTCATAAAAATGGGAAATATCTACTTTCCGCGAAAGTTGGTTAGATAAACAACTTTCGAAAATAGATTATCATAGAAACAGGAAATTTGTATCACAAAAATGAAATATCTACTTTCCGGGAAAGTTGGTTATCTTTCCCGAAAAGTAAGAATAGATTTCTACTTTTCAGGAAAGTAGATTATCGATTTTTCGGGGGAATAGATTTTCGAATTTTGGGGGAAATATTACCTAATTTTGCGAAGTAGATTATCATAGAAAACGGGAAATTTGTATCACAAAAAATGGGAAATATCTACTTTCCGCGAAAGTTGGTTAGATAACCAAAATTTCCGAAAATAGATTATCATAGAAAACGGAAAATTTGTATCGTAAAAAATGGGAAATATCTACTTTCCGGGAAAGTTGGTTAGATAACCAAATTTGCGAAAATAGATTATCATAGAAAACAGGAAATTTGTATCACAGAAAATGGGAAATATCTACTTTCCGGGAAAGTTGGTTAGATAACCAACTTTCCCAAAAATAGATTATCATAGAAAACGGGAAATTTGTATAATAAAAAATGGGAAATATCTACTTTCCGGGAAAGTTGGTTAGATGACCAACTTTCCCGAAAATAGATTATCATAGAAAACGGGAAATTTGTATCATAAAAAATGGGAAATATCTACTTTCCGGGAAAGTTGGTTAGATAACCAATTTTGCCGAAAATAGATTATCATAGAAACGGGAAATTTGTATCATAAAAATGGAAATATCTACTTTCGGAAAGTTGGTTTCTTTTCGATGATTTTATTGGAAGTAGATATCGATTTGGAGATTTCAATTTTAGAATATTACCTAATTTTGCGAAGTAGATTATCATAAAAGGAAATTTGTATCACAAAAATGGGAAATATCTACTTTCGGGAAAGTTGGTTAGATAACCAAATTTTCCGAAAATAGATATCATAGAAAACGGGAAATTTGTATCATAAAATGGGAAATATCTACTTTCCGGGAAAGTTGGTTAGATAACAAATTTGCCGAAAATAGATTATCATAAAACGGAAATTTGTATCATAAAAATGGGAAATATCTACTTTCCGCGAAAGTTGGTTAGATAAACAACTTTCCCGAAAATAGATTATCATAGAAAACAGGAAATTTGTATCATAAAAATGGGAAATATCTACTTTCCGGGAAAGTTGGTTAGATAACCAAATTTGCCGAAAATAAGATTATCATAGAAACAGGAAATTTGTATCATAAAAATGGAAATATCTACTTTCCGCGAAAGTTGGTTAGATAAACAACTTTCCCGAAAATAGATTATCATAAAACAGGAAAATTTGTATCATAAAAATGGAATATCTACTTTCCGGGAAAGTTGGTTATCTACTTTCGAAAAGTAGATAGATTTTCTACTTTTCGGGAAAAGTAGATTATCGATTTTCGGGAATAGATTTTCGAATTTTGGAAATACCTAATTTTGCGAAGTAGATTATCATAGAAAACGGGAAATTTGTATCACAAAAATGGAAATATCTACTTTCAGAAGTTGGTTAGATAACCAAATTTTCCGTAAATAGATATCATAGAAAACGGAAATTTGTATCATAAAAAATGGAAATATCTACTTTCCGGAAAGTTGGTAGATAACCAAATTTGCCGAAAATAGATTATCATAAAACAGGAAATTTGTATCATAAAAATGGGAAATATCTACTTTCCGCGAAAGTTGGTTAGATAAACAACTTTCCCAAAATAGATTATCATAGAAAACGGAAATTTGTATCATAAAAATGGGAAATATCTACTTTCCGGGAAAGTTGGTTAGATAACCAAATTTGCCGAAAATAGATTATCATAGAAAACAGGAAATTTGTATCATAAAAAATGGGAAATATCTACTTTCCGCGAAAGTTGGTTAGATAAATAACTTTGGAATTATCATAGAAAACCGGGAAATTTGTATCATAAAAATAGGAAATATCTACTTTCCGGGAAAGTTGGTTATCTACTTTACCGAAAAGTAGATATATTTTCTTTCGGGAAAATAATTATCGATTTTTCGGGGGAATAGATTTTTCAATTTTGGAAATATTACCTAATTTTGCGAAGTAGATTATCATAGAAAGCAGGAAATTTGTATCACAAAAAATGGGAAATATCTACCGGGAAAGTTGGTTAGATAACCAAATTTTCCGAAAATAGATTATCATAAAACAGGAAATTTGTATCATAAAATGGGGAAATATCTACTTTCGGAAGTTGGTTAGATAACCAATTGCCGAAAATAGATTATCATGAAAACAGGAAATTTGTATCATAAAAATGGGAAATATCTACTTTCCGCGAAAGTTGGTTAGATAAACAACTTTCCCGAAAATAGATTATCATGAAAACAGGAAATTTGTATCATAAAAATTGGAAATATCTACTTTCCGGGAAAGTTGGTTAGATAACCAAATTTGCGAAAATAGTATCATAGAAAACAGGAAATTTGTATCATAAAAATGGGAAATATCTACTTTCGCGCGATTGGTTAGATAAACAACTTTCGAAAATAGATTATCATAGAAAACAGGAAATTTGTATCATAAAAATGGGAAATATCTACTTTCAGGAAGATGGTTATCTACTCGAAAAGTGAATGAATTTCTTTTCAGGAAAGTAGATTATCGATTTTTTCGGGGAATAGATTTTTCGAATTTTGAAATATTACCTAATTTTGCGAAGTAGATTATCATAGAAAACAGGAAATTTGTATCATAAAAAATGGGAAATATCTACTTTCCGGGAAAGTTGGTTAGATAACCAACTTTCCCGAAAATAGATTATCATAGAAAACGGGAAATTTGTATCATAAAAAATGGGAAATATCTACTTTCCGGGAAAGTTGGTTAGATAACCAAATTTGCCGAAAATAGATTATCATAGAAAACGGGAAATTTGTATCATAAAAAATGGGAAATATCTACTTTCCGCGAAAGTTGGTTAGATAAACAACTTTCCCGAAAATAGATTATCATAGAAAACGGGAAATTTGTATAAAAAAATGGGAAATATCTACTTTCCGGGAAGTTGGTTAGATAACCAAATTTGCCGAAAATAGATTATCATAGAAAACGGGAAATTTGTATCATAAAAAATGGGAAATATCTACTTTCCGCGAAAGTTGGTTAGATAAACAACTTTCCCGAAAATAGATTATCATAGAAAACGGGAAATTTGTATCATAAAAAATGGAAAATATCTACTTTCCGGGAAAGTTGGTTATCTACTTTCCCGAAAAGTAGATAGATTTTCTACTTTTCGGGAAAGTAGATTATCGATTTTTCGGGGAATAGATTTTCGAATTTTGGGGGAAATATTACCAAATTTTGCGAAGTAGATTATCATAGAAAACGGGAAATTTGTATCACAAAAATGGGAAATATCTACTTTCAGGGAAAGTTGGTTAGATAACCAAATTTTCCGAAAATAGAATATCATAGAAAACGGGAAATTTGTATCATAAAAAAGGGGAAATATCTACTTTCCGGGAAAGTTGGTTTAGATAACAAATTTACCCGAAAATGATTATCATAGAAAACAGAAATTTGTATCATAAAAATAGAAATGTCCCCTTCCGCGAAAGTTGGTTAGATGACAACTTTCCCCGAAAATAGATAGCACATAGAAAACAGGAAATTTGTATCATAAAAATGGGAAATATCTACTACTTTCCGGGAAGTTGGTTATATAACTAAATTTGCCGAAAATAGATTATCATAAAACAAATTTGTATCATAAAAATGGGAAATATCTACTTTTACGCGAAAGTTGGTTAAGATAAAACAACTTTCCGTAAATAGATTATCATAGAAAACAGGAAATTTGTATCATAAAAAATGGGAAATATCTACTTTCCGGGAAAGTTGGTTATCTACTTTCCCGAAAAGTAGATAAATTTTCTACTTTTCGGGAAAGTAGATTATCGACTTTTCGGGGAAGTATATTTTCGAATTTTAGGGGAAATATTACCTAATTTTGCGAAGTAGATTATCATAGAAAACGGGAAATTTGTATCATAAAAAATGGGAAATATCTACTTTCCGGGAAAGTTGGTTAGATAACCAAATTTGCCGAAAATAGATTATCATAGAAAGCGGGAAATTTGTATCATAAAGAATGGTAAATATCTACTTTCCGCGAAAGTTGGTTAGATAACCAAGTTTCCCGAAAATAGATTATCATAAAAAACAGGAAATTTGTATCATAAAAAATGGGAAATATCTACTTTCCGGGAAAGTTGGTTAGATAACCAACTTTCCCGAAAATAGATTATCATAGAAAACAGGAAATTTGTATCATAAAAAATGGGAAATATCTTTCAGGAAGTTAGTTTAGAATATAGAATTTGCCGAAAATAGATATCATAAACAGGAAATTTGTATGTAAAAAATGGGAAATATCTGCCTTTCACGCGAAAAGTTGGTTAAAATAAAAGCAACTTTTAATGAATTATCATAGAAAACAGAAATTTATCATAAATGAAATATCTACTTTCCGCGAAAGTTGGTTAGATAAACAACTTTCCCGAAAATAGATAGATTTTTTTTCGGAAAGTAGATTATCGATTTTTCGGGGAATAGATTTTCGAATTTTGGAAATATTACCTAATTTTGCAGTAGATTATCATAGAAAACGGAAATTTGTATCACAAAAATGGGAAATATCTACTTTCAGGAAAGTTGGTTAGATAACAAATTTTCCGAAAATAGATTATCATAGAAAACAGGAAATTTGTATCATAAAAAATGGGAAATATCTACTTTCCGGGAAAGTTGGTTAGATAACCAAATTTGCCGAAAAGAGTTATCATAGAAAACAGGAAATTTAATATCAAAATGGAAATATCTACTTTCCGCGAAAGTTGGTTAGATAAACAACTTTCGAAAATAGATTATCATAAAACAGGAAATTTGTATCATAAAAATGGGAAATATCTACTTTCCGGGAAAGTTGGTTAGATAACCAAATTTGCCGAAAATAGATATCATAGAAAACGGAAATTTGTATCATAAAAATGGGAAATATCTACTTTCCGCGAAAGTTGGTTAGATAAACAACTTTCCAATAGATTATCATAAAAACAGGAAATTTGTATCATAAAAATGGGAAATATCTACTTTCCGGGAAAGTTGGTTATCTACTTTCGAAAAGTAGATAGATTTTCTACTTTTCGGGAAAGTAGATTATCGATTTTCGGGGAATAGATTTTTCGAATTTTGGGAAATATTACCTAATTTTGCGAAGTAGATTATCATAGAAAACAGGAAATTTGTATCACAAAATGGGAAATATCTACTTTCCGGGAAGTTGGTTAGATAACCAAATTTTCCGTAAAAATTATCATAGAAAACAGAAATTTGTATCATAAAAATGGAAATATCTACTTTCCGGAAAGTTGGTTAGATAACCAAATTTGCCGAAAATAGATTATCATAGAAAACGGGAAATTTGTATCATTAAAAAAATGGGAAATATCTACTTTCCGCGAAAGTTGGTTAGATAAACAACTTTCCCAAAATAGATTATCATAGAAAACAGGAAATTTGTATCATAAAATGGGAAATATCTACTTTCCGGGAAAGTTGGTTAGATAACCAAATTTGCCGAAATAGATATCATAGAAAACAGGAAATTTGTATCATAAAAAATGGGAAATATCTACTTTCCGCGAAAGTTGGTTAGATAAATAACTTTCCCGAAAATAGATTATCATAGAAAACAGGAAATTTGTATCATAAAATGGGAAATATCTACTTTCCGGAGAAGTTGGTTATCTACTCCCGAAAAGTAGATGGATTTTCAGCTTTTCGGAAAAGTAGATTATCATTTTCGGGAATAGATTTTCGAATTTTGGAAATATTACCTAATTTTGCGAAGTAGATTATCATAGAAAACAGGAAATTTGTATCACAAAAATGGGAAATATCTACTTTCGGGAAAGTTGGTTAGAATAACAAATTTTCCGAAATAGATTATCATAAAAACAGGAAATTTGTATCATAAAAATGGGAAATATCTACTTTCCGGAAAGTTGGTTAGATAACCAAATTGCCGAAAATAGATATCATAAAACAGGAAATTTGTATCATAAAATGGAAATATCTACTTTCCGCGAAAGTTGGTTAGATAAACAACTTTCCGAAAATGATTATCATAGAAACAGGAAATTGTATCATAAAAATTGGGAAATATCTACTTTCGGGAAAGTTGGTTAGATAACCAAATTGCCGAAATAGATATCATAGAAACGGAAATTTGTATCATAAAAATGGGATATCTACTTTCCGCGAAAGTTGGTTAGATAAATAACTTTCCGAAAATAGATTATCATAGAAACAGGAAATTTGTATCATAAAAATGGGAAATATCTACTTTCCAGGAAAGTTGGTTATCTACTTTCGAAAGTAGATAGATTTTCTACTTTTCGGAAAAGTAGATTATCGATTTTTCGGAATAGATTTTTCGAATTTTGGAAATATTACCTAATTTTGCGAAGTAGATTATCATAGAAACAGGAAATTTGTATCACAAAAATGGGAAATATCTACTTTCCGGGAAGAGTTGGTTAGATAACCAAATTTTCCGAAAATAGATATACTTGAAAAGGAAATTTGTATCATAAAAATGGAAATATCTACTTTCAGGAAAGTTGGTTAGATAACAAATTTGCCGAAATAGATATCATAAACGGAAATTTGTATCATAAAAAATGGAAATATCTACTTTCGCGAAAGTTGGTTAGATAAACAACTTTCCGAAATAGATTATCATAGAAAACAGAAATTTGTATCATAAATGGAAATATCTACTTTCCGGGAAAGTTGGTTTAGATAACCAAATTTGCCGAAAATAGATTATCATAGAAAACAGAAATTTGTATCATAAAATGGGAAATATCTACTTGAAAGTTGGTTAGATAAACAACCGAAAATAGATTATCATAGAAAAACAGAAATTTGTATCATAAAAATGGGAAATATCTACTTTCCGGGAAGTTGGTTATCTACTTTCCGAAAAGTAGATAGATTTTCTACTTTTCAGGAAAGTAGATTATCGATTTTCAGAATAGATTTTTCGAATTTTGGAAATATTACCTAATTTTGCAGTAGATTATCATAGAAAACAGAAATTTGTATCACAAAATGGGAAATATCTACTTTCCGGGAAAGTTGGTTAGATAACCAAAATTTTCCAATAGTATCATAAACAGGAAATTATCATAAAAATGAAATATCTACTTTCCGGGAAAGTTGGTTAGATAACCAAATTGCCGAAAATAGATATCATAGAAACGGGAAATTTGTATCATAAAAAATGGGAAATATCTACTTTCCGCGAAAGTTGGTTAGATAAACAACAAAATAGATTATCATAGAAAACAGGAAATTTGTATCATAAAAATGGGAAATATCTACTTTCGGGAAAGTTGGTTGAATAACCAAATTTGCCGAAAATAGATATCGTAAAACAGGAAATTTGTATCATAAAAATGAAAATATCTTTTCCGCGAAAGTTGGTTAGATAAACAACTTTCCGAAAATAGATTATCATAGAAAACAGGAAATTTGTATCATAAAAATGGGAAATATCTACTTTCCGGGAAAGTTGGTTATCTACTTTCGAAAAGTAGATATAGATTTTTCTTCTTTTCGGGAAAGTAGATTATCGATTTTTCGAGAATAGATTTTCGAATTTTGGAAATATTACCTAATTTTGCAGTAGATTATCATAAACAGAAATTTGTATCACAAAAATGGGAAATATCTACTTTCCGGGAAAGTTGGTTGAATAACCAATTTTCCGTAAATAGATATCATAAAACAGGAAATTTGTATCATAAAAATGGGAAATATCTCACCAAGAGTTGGTTAGATAACCAAATTTGCCGAAAATAGATTATCATAAAAAACAGGAAATTTGTATCAAAAATGGGAAATATCTACTTTCCGCGAAAGTTGGTTAGATAAACAACTTTCCCAAAATAGATTATCATAAAACAGGAAATTTGTATCATAAAAAATGGAAATATCTACTTTCCGGGAAAGTTGGTTAGATAACCAAATTTGCCGAAATAGATATCATAGAAACAGAGAATTTGTATCATAAAAATGGGAAATATCTACTTTCCGCGAAGTTGGTTAGATAACTTTCGGAAATAGATTATCATAGAAAACCAGAAATTGGATCATAAAAATGGGAAATATCTACTTTCCGGGAAAGTTGGTTATCTACTTTCGAAAAGTAGATAATTCAACTTTCGGGAAAGTAGATTATCGATTTTCGGGGAATGATTTTTCGAATTTTGAAATATTACTAATTTTGCAAGTAGATTATCATAGAAAACGGAAATTTGTATCACAAAAATGAAATATCTACTTTCCGGGAAAGTTGGTTAGATAACAAATTTCCGAAAATAGATATCATAGAAAAACAGGAAATTTGTATCATAAAAATGGAAATATCTACTTTCCGGGAAAGTTGGTTAGATAACAAATTTGCCGAAAATAGATTATCTAGAAAACGAAATTTGTATCATAAAATGGGAAATATCTACTTTCGCGAAGTTGGTTAGATAAACAACTTTCGAAAATAGATTATCATAGAAAACAGGAAATTGTATCATAAAAATGGGAAATATCTACTTTCCGGGAAAGTTGGTTAGATAACCAAATTTGCCGAAAATAATTATCGTAAAACAGGAAATTTGTATCATAAAATGGAAATATCTACTTTCCGCGAAAGTTGGTTAGATAAACCTTTCGAAAATAGATTATCATAGAAAACAGGAAATTGTATCATAAAAATGGGAAATATCTACTTTCCGGGAAAGTTGGTTATCTACTTTCGAAAAAGTAGATAGATTCTCTACTTTCAGGAAAGTAGATTATCGATTTTTCAGGGAATAGATTTTCGAATTTTGGAAATATTACCTAATTTTGCAAGTAGTTATCATAGAAACAGGAAATTTGTATCACAAAAAATGGGAAATATCTACTTTCCGGGAAAGTTGGTTAGATAACCAAATTTTCGAAAATAGATTATCATAGAAACAGGAGAAATTGTATCATAAAAAATGGAATATCTACTTTCCGGAAAGTTGGTTAGATACTGATTTGCCGAAGGAATTATCATATAAAACGGAAATTTGTATCATAAAAAATGGGAAATATCTACTTTCCGCGGTTGGTTAGATAACAAATTTGCCGAAAATAGATTATCGTAAAGCAGGAAATTTGTATCATAAAATGGGGAAATATCTACTTTCCGGGAAAGTTGGTTAGACAAATTTCGAAAAATAATATCATAGAAACAGGAAATTTGTATCATAAAAATGAAATATCTACTTCGAAAGTTGGTTAGATAAACAATTTCGAAAATGAATATCATGAAAACAGGAAAATTTGTATCATAAAAAATAGAAATATCTACTTTCCGGGAAAGTTGGTTAGATAACCAAATTTGTCGAAAATAGATATCATAAAACAGGAAATTTGTATCATAAAATGGTATCTACTTTCCGGGAAGTTGGTTAGATATTAAATTTGCCGAAAATAGATATCATAAACAGGGGGTATCATAAAAAATGGAAATATCTACTTTCCGCGAAAGTTGGTTAGATAAACAACTTTCCGAAAATAGATTATCATAGAAACAGGAAATTTGTATCATAAAAATGGGAAATATCTACTTTCGGAAAGTTGGTTGAATATAAATTTGCCGAAATAGATTATCATAGAAACAGAAATTTGTATCATAAAAATGGGAAATATCTACTTTCCGCAAAGTTGGTTAGATAAACAACTTTCCGAAAATAGATTATCATAGAAAACAGGAAATTGTATCATAAAAATGGGAAATATATCTACTTTCAGGAAAGTTGGTTATCTACTTTCGAAAGTGAATAGATTTTTACTTTTCGGAAAGTAGATTATCGATTTTTCGGGGAATAGATTTTCAATTTTGAAATATTACCTAATTTTGCGAAGTAGATTATCATAGAAAACAGAAATTTGTATCACAAAATGGGAAATATCTACTTTCCGGGAAGTTGGTTAGATAACAAATTTTCCGAAATAGATTATCATAGAAGCAGAAATTTGTATCATAAAAAATGAAATATCTACTTTCCGGGAAAGTTGGTTTACATAACAAATTGCCGAAAATAGATTATCATAGAAACAGGAAATTTGTATCATAAAAAATGGAAATATCTACTTTGAAAAGTTGGTTAAGATAAACAACTTTCCCGAAATAGATATCATAGAAAACGGGAAATTGTATCATAAAATAGGAAATATCTACTTTCCGGGAAAGTTGGTTGGATAACCAATTTGCTGGAAAGATTATCATAAAACGGAAATTTGTATCATAAAAATGGGAAATATCTCTTTCCGGGAAAGTTGGTTTATCTACTTTCGAAAAGTAGATAGATTTTCTCTTTTCGGAAAATGAATTATCGATTTTTCGAGAATAGATTTTTCGAATTTTTGGGAAATATTACTAATTTTGATTAGATTATCATAAAACAGTTTGTATAAAAAATGGAAATATCTACTTTCAGGAAAGTTGGTTAGATAACCAAATTTTCCGAAAATAGATTATCATAGAAACGGGAAATTTGTATCATAAAAATGGGAAATATCTACTTTCCGCGAAGTTGGTTAGATAATAAATTTCGAAAATAGATTATCATAGAAAACGGGAAATTTGTATCATAAAAATGGAAATATCTACTTTCCGGGAAAGTTGGTTATCTACTTTCCGAAAAAGTAGATAGATTTTCATTTTCGGGAAGAAGTAGATTATCGATTTTTCGGGGAATAGATTTTCAATTTTGGAAATATTACTAATTTTGCGAAATAGATTATCATAGAAATTTGTATCTAAAAATGGAGAAATATCTACTTTCCGGGAAAGTTGGTTAGATAACCAAATTTTCGAAAATAGATATCATAAAACAGGAAATTTGTATCATAAAATGGGAAATATCTACTTTCCGGGAAAGTTGGTTAGATAACCAAATTTGCCGAAAATAGATTATCATAGAAACAGGAAATTTGTATCATAAAAAATGAAATATCTACTTTCCGCGAAAGTTGGTTAGATAAAACAACTTGATTTATCATAGAAACGGGAAATTTTGTATCATAAAAATGGGAAATATCTACTTTCGGGGGTGGTTAAATATGGTTGCCGAAACAAAATAGGAAATTTGTATGCAAAAAATGGAAATATCTACTTTCGGCGAAAGTTGGTTAAATTAGCAATTTCGAAGAGTTATCATAGAAAACAGGAAATTTGTATCATAAAAATGGGAAATATCTACTTTCCGGGAAAGTTGATTTATCTACTTTCCCGAAAATATGAATAGATTTTCTACTTTTCGGGAAAGTAGATTATCGATTTTTTTCGGGAATAGATTTTTCGAATTTTGGAAATATTACCTAATTTTGCAGAAGTAGATTATCATAAAACGAAATTTGTACATCAAAAATGGAAATATCTACTTTCCGGGAAGAGTTGGTTAGATAACCAAATTTAAAATAGTTATCATAGAAAAGGAAATTTGTATCATAAAAATGAAATATCTACTTTCCGGGAAAGTTGGTTGGATAACAATTTGCCGAAAATAGATTATCATAGGAAACGAAATTTGTATCATAAAAATGAAATATCTACTTTCATGAAAGAGTTAGTTAGATAAACAACTTTCGAAAATAGATTATCATAGAAACAGGAAATTTGTATCATAAAAAATGGAAATATCTACTTTCCGGGAAAGTTGGTTAGATAACCAAATTTGCCGAAAATAGATATCATAGAAACGGAAATTTGTATCATAAAAAATGGAAATATCTACTTTCCGCGAAGTTGGTTAGATAAACAACTTTCCGAAAATAGTATCATAAACGGAAATTTGTATCATAAAATTGGAAATATCTACTTTCAGAAGTTGGTTTATCTACTTTCCAGTAGATAATTTTCTACTTTTCGGGAAAGTAGATTATCGATTTTCGGGAATAGATTTTCGAATTTTGGGGAAAATTTACTAATTTTGCGAGTAGATTATCATAAAAGCAGGAAATTGTATACAAAAAATGAAATATCTACTTTCCGGGAAAGTTGGTTAGATAACTTTCCGAAAATAGTTATCATAAAACGGGAAATTGTATCATAAAAATGGGAAATATCTACTTTTTGGAAAGTTGGTTGGATAACCAAATTTGCCGAAAATAGATTATCATGAAAACATAAATTTGTATCATAAAAATGAAATATCTACTTTCCGCAGAAAGTTGGTTAGATAAACAACGAAATATAGATTATCATAGAAACGGAAATTTATCTAAAAATAAATATCTACTTTCGGGAAAGTTGGTTATCTACTTTCCCGAAAGTAGATGATTATCAAATTTGGAAATGTAGATATCATTGAAATAGATTTTTTCGAAATTTGGGAAATATTACTAAATTTGCAGAAGTAGATTATCATAAACAGGAAATTTGTATCTAAAAAATGGAAATATCTACTTTCGAAGTTGGTTAGATAAACAAATTTTCAAAATAGATTATCATAGAAACAGGAAATTTGTATCATAAAAAATGAAAATATCTACTGGAAGTTAGTTAGATAACAAATTTGCCGAAAATAGATATCTATAGAAAACAGGAGAATTTGTATCATAAAAATGGGAAATATCTACTTTCCGCGAAGAGTTGGTTAGATAACTTTCCCGAAAATAGATTATCATAGAAAACAGAAATTTGTATCATAAAAATGAAATATCTACTTTCCGGGAAAGTTGGTTGAATAACCAAATTTGCCGAAAATGGATTATCATAGAAAACAGAAATTTGTATCATAAAAATGGGAAATATCTACTTTCGAAAGTTGGTTAGATAAACAACTTTCCCGAAATAGATTATCATAGAAAACGGAAATTTGTATCATAAAAATGGAAATATCTACTTTCCGGGAAGTTGGTTATCTACTTTCAAAATAGATAAATTTTCTACTTTTCGGGAAAGTAGATTATCGATTTTCGGAGAATAGATTTTCGAATTTTGGGGAAATATTACCTAATTTTGCAGAAGTAGATTATCATAGAAAACGAAATTTGTATCAAAATGGAAATCTCACTTTCAGGAAGGTTGGTTAGATATATTTACCAAAAATAGATATCAAAAACAGGAAGTGTATCGTAAAAATGGAAATATCTACTTTCAGGAAGGATTGGTTAGATAACCAAATTTGCCAAAAATAGTTATCATAGAAAACAGAAGGAAATTTGTGTATAAAAAATGGATATCTACTTTCCGCGAAAGTTGGTTAGATAAACAACTTTCAAAACAGATTATCATAAGCAGGAAATTTGTATCATAAAAATGGAAATATCTACTTTCCGGAAAGTTGGTTAGATAACCAAATTTGCCGATAGATATCATGGAGAGGAAATTGTTCATAAAAAATGTGATATCTACTTTTCGTGAAAGTTGGTTAGATAAGCAACTTTCCAATAGATTATCATAGAAAAACAGAATTGTATCATAAAAATGGAATATCTATTTGGGAAGGTTGGTTATCTACTTTGTGAAAATAGATGAATTTTCTACTTTTCGGGAGAAAGTAGATTATCGATTTTTGGGGAATAGGTTTTGAATTTTGGAAATATTGCCTAATTTTTGATGTAGATTATCATAGAAGGAAATTTGTATCTGAAATGGAATATCTGCTTTCTGGGAAGTTGGTTAGATAACAATTTTTCCAGTAGATTATCATAAAACAGGAGATTTGTTCATAAAAATGGAAATATCTACTTTCCGGGAAAGTTGGTTGGATAATAGTTTGCGAAAATAGTTATCTTAAAACAGGATTTGGCATCATAGAGGAAATATCCTTTTTGGGAAAGTTGGTTAGATAACTTTCGAAAATAGATTATCATAGAAGCAGTGTATCATAAAATGGGATATATCTGCTTTCGGGGAAGTTGGTTAGATAACTTGGCGGTGTTATCGTGAAACATGAAATTTGTGTCATAAAATATGGAAATATCTACTTTTATGGAAGTTGGTTAGATAAACAACTTTCGAAATGTATCTGGGAGATTTTGTATCTTATAATGGGAAATATCTACTCGGGAAAGTTGGTTATTACTTTCAGTTAGATAGATTTTCTGCTTTTCGGGAAGTAGATTATCGATTTTTCGAGGGGAATAGATTTTTCGAATTTTGGAAATATTACCTAATTTTGCGAAGTAGATTATCATAAAAAACAGGAAATTTGTATCTAAAAAATGAAATATCTACTTTCCGGGAAGTTAGTTGAATAACAAATTTGCGAAAATGAATTATCATAAAACAGAAATTTGTATCATAAAAATGGGAAATATCACCACTTTCCGCGAAAGTTGGATTAGATAACCAATTTCCGAAAATAGATTATCATAGAAGCAGGAAATTTGTATCATAAAAAATGGGAAATATCTACTTTCCGGGAAAGTTGGTTAGATAACAATTTTCCGAAATTAATTATCATAGAAAACGGGAAATTTGTATCATAAAAATGAAATATCTACTTTCCGGGAAGAAGTTGGTTAGATAACTAATTTTCGAAAATAGATTATCATAAACGGAAATTTATCGTAAAAATGGGAAATATCTACTTTCGCGAAAGTTGGTTAGATAACAACTTTGCTGAAAATAGATTATCATAGAAACGAAATTTGTATCATAAAAAATGGGAAATATCTACTTTCCGGGAGAGTTGGTTGAATAGCAAATTTATAACTATCATGAAAACTGGATATTTGTATCATAAAAGTGGGAAATATCTACTTTCGGCTTGAGGTTGTTTTGGATAAACTACTTTTCGAAAATAGATTATCATAGAAACAGGAAATTTGTATCATAAAAATGGGAAATATCTACTTTCGGGAAGTTGGTTAGATTGCTACTTTCGAAATAGATTATCATAGAAAACAGGAAATTTGTATCATAAAAATGGGAAATATCTACTTTCGGGAAAGTTGGTTTAGATAACCAAATTTTGCCGAAAATAGATATCATAAAACAGGAAATTTGTATCATAAAATGGAAATACTTACTTTCCGGAAAGGTTGGTTATCTACTTTTCCGAAAAGTAGATAGATTACTTTTCGGGAAAGTAGATTATCATTTTCGGGGAATAGATTTTCGAATTTTGAAATATTACCTAATTTTGCGAAGTAGATTATCATAGAAGAAATTTGTATCACAAAAATGAAATATCTACTTTCTGGAAAGTTGGTTAGATAACCAAATTTTCGAAAATAGATATCATAGAAAACAGGAAATTTGTATCATAAAAAAATATCTACTTTCCGCGAAGTTGGTTAGATAACTAACTTTCCAATAGATTATCATAAGCAGGAAATTTGTATCATAAAATTGAAATATATGTGGAAAGTTGGTTTGTATACTTTTGCCGAAAGTAGATTATTTTGACTTTCTGTAAAGTAGATATCTATTTTAGGGATGTTTTGGTTTTGAATATTGTAATTTTGCTAAGTAGGTTATCATGAAACAGTTTTTTAAAAATGGGATATCTTATTTAAGGGAAGTTGTTTAGATAACCAAATTTGCCGAAAATGATTATCATGAAAACAGGAAATTTGTTATCATAAAAATGGGAAATATCTGCTTTGGGAAGTTGGTTTGGTAATAATTTTCAGAAATAGATTATCATAGGGTTTGTGTTGTTTGTGGGTTGTTGTGTTTTGAAACGGAAATTTGTATCATAAAATGGAAATAATTCTACTTTCAGGAAGTGGTTGATACAAATTTTGTAATAGATATCATAGAATGGAAATTTGTATCATAAATGGGAAATATCTACTTTCCGCGAAGTTGGTTGGATAAACAACTTTGAAAATAGTTATCATGAAAACGGAAATTTGTATCATAAAAATGAAATATCTACTTTTCGGGAAGGATGGTTATCTACTTTCGTTGGATGGATTTTTACTTTTCGGAAAGTGGATTATCATTTTTCAGAATAGATTTTCGAATTTTGGGGAAATATTACCTAATTTTGCGAAGTAGATTATCATAAAGCAGGAAATTTGTATCAAAAATGGAATATCTACTTTGGAAGTTGGTTAGATGTAAATTTTTCGAAAATAGATTATCTTAGAAAGCGGAAATTTATCGTAAAAATTGGAAATATCTGCTTTGGGAGTTGGTTAGATAACCAAATTTGCCAGATAGTTTATCTGAAAACGGAAATTTGTATCATAAATATGGGAAATATCTACTTTCCGAAAAGTTGGTTAGATAAACAACTTTCGAATAGATTATTATAGAAAAGGAAATTTGTATCATAAAAATGGAATATCTTCTTTCCGGGAAGTTGGTTATATAATTTTTTGCGAAAATAGATTTTGGGAATTTTGTATCATAAATGGGATTATCTATTTTTCGGGAAAGTTTTTTAGATGAAATATTTTCCTAAAGTAGATTATCATAGAATTGGGAATTTGTATCATAAAATTGGAAATATCTACTTTCCGGGAAATTTGGTTAGATAACCAAATTTGCCGAAAATGATTATCATGAAACAGGAAATTTGTATCATAAAATTGGAAATATCTACTTTCAGGAAAGTTGGTTTAGATAAACAAATTTGGAAAATGGTTATCATAAACAGGAAATTTGTATCATAAAATGAAATATCTATTTGGGAAAGTTGGTTAGATAAAATATTTGCGAAATTAGTTATCATAAAACGGAAATTTGTATCATAAAAATGGGAAATATCTACTTTCGGAGAGGTTGGTTGGATAAACAAATTTGCCGATAGATATCATAGAAAACGGAAATTTGTATCATAAAAATGGTATATATCTACTTTCAGGGAAAGTTGGTTATCTCTTTTGAAATTAGATGAATTTTCTTTCGGGAAGTAGATTATCATTTTTCGGGGAATAGATTTTTTGATTTTGAAATATTACTAATTTTTGCGAAGTAGTTATCATGAGCGGAAATTTGTATCACAAAATGGGAAATATTAGTTTCAGGGAGGTTGGTTAGATGACAAATTTTCCGAAATAGTTTTAGAAAAGGGAAATTTGTCATAAAATGGGAATATCTAATTTCAGGAAAGTTGGTTAGATAACCATTTGCGAAATTGGTTATCATGGAAACGGAAATTTGTATCATAAAAATGGAAATATCTACTTTTCGGAAGTTGGTTAGATAAACAACTTTCGGAAATGAATATCTAGAAAACGGAAATTTGTTCATAAAAATTGGAAATATCTACTTTCCGGGGAAGTTGGTTGTTTGGGGTTTGGTTTGTTTGGGTTTTTTGGGTTGGTTATCTATTTGAATTGGATGGATTTTCTTTTTCGGGAAAGTAGATTATCGTTTTGGGAATGGATTTTCAGTTTTGGGGAAATATTACTAATTTTGAGTAGATTATCATAGAACGGAAATTTATCACAAATGTGGGAAATATCTGTTTAAGGGAGTTGGTTAGGTGTGATTTTCGAAATTGGTTATCATGAAACAATTTTGTATCATAAAGATGGTGAAATATCTATAGGAGAAGTTGGTTAGATAACCAAATTTTCCGAAAATGGGTGTCATGGAAGCGGAAATTTGTATCATAAAAATGGGAAGTATCTACTTTCCGGGAAATTTGGTTGATGACAAATTTGAAAATGATATCATAGAAAACGGAAATTTGTATCTTGGTAGATATCTACTTTTCGGAAGGTTGGTTAGATTTTCTCTTTTCGGAAAATGGATTATCATAGAAAACAGGAAATTTGTATCATAAAAATGGGAAATATCTACTTTGGAAATTTGGTTGGATAACCAAATTTTTGATTCTGTATCATAAACAGGAATTTGTATCTAAAAATGGGAAATATCTGCTTTCGGGAAAGTTGGTTGGATAAATTTTCGAAAATAGTTATCATGAAAACAGAAATTTGTATCATAAAATGAATATCTGCTTTGGGAAGATGGTTATCTCTTTCGAAATGATGAATTTTCTACTTTTAGGAAAGTAGTTATCGATTTTTCGGAATAGATTTTTGAATTTTGAAATATTACCTAATTTTTGCAGAAGTAGATTATCATAGAAACAGGAAATTTGTATCAAAATGGGAAATATCTACTTTCCGGGAGAGAAGTTGGTTAGATAACCAAATTTTCCGAAAATAGATATCATAAAGAAAACAGGAAATTTGTATCGTAAAAAATGAAATATCTACTTTCCGGGAAAGTTGGTTAGATAACCAAATTTGCCAATAAATTATCATAGAATACAGGAAATTTGTATCACTAAAAATGGGAAATATCTACTTTCCGCGAAAGTTGGTTAAAAAAGATCAAACAACTTTCGAAAATAGATATCGCAAAACAGGAAATTTGTATCATAAAAATGGAAATATCTACTTTCCGGGAAAGTTGGTTGAATAACCAAATTGCCGAAAATAGATTATCATAAAAACGGGAAATTTGTATCTTAAAATGGGAAATATCTACTTTCCGCGAAAATTTAGTTAGATAAACAACTTTCAAAATAGATTATCATAGAAAACAGGAAATTTGTATCATAAAAAATGGGAAATATCTACTTTCCGGGAAAGTTGGATCTACTTTCCCGAAAAATGAATAGATTTTTCTACTTTTCAGGAGAAAGTAGATTATCGATTTTTCGAGGGAATAGATTTTTTCGAATTTTGGAAATATTACCTAATTTTTGCGATGTAGATTATCATCGAAACGGAAATTTGTATCACAAATGGGAAATATCTACTTTCCGGGAAAGTTGGTTAGATAACCAAATTTTCCGAAAATAGATATCATAGAAACAGAAATTTGTATCATAAAATGGGAAATATCTACTTTCCGGGAAAGTTGGTTAGATAAACAAATTTGCCGAAAATAGATATCATAGAAAACGGGAAATTTGTATCATAAATAGAAATATCTACTTTCCCGCGAAAGTTGGTTGAATAAACAACTTTCCGAAAATAGATTATCATAGAAACGAAATTTGTATCATAAAAAATGAAATATCTACTTTCCGGGAAAGTTGGTTATCTACATTCCCGAAAAGTAGATAGATTTTCAACTTTTCGGGAGAAAGTAGATCATCCACAAGAATAGATTTTTCGAATTTTGGAAATATTACCTAATTTTGCGGAAGTGAATTATCATAGAAAACAGAAATTTATCACAAAAATGAAATATCTACTTTCCGGGAAAGTTGGTTAGATAACCAAATTTTCCGAAAATAGATTATCATAGAAAACGGAAATTTGTATCATAAAAATGGAAATATCTACTTTCCGGAAAGTTGGTTAGATAACCAAATTTGCCGAAAATAGATTATCATAAAACAGGAAATTTGTATCATAAAAAATGGGAAATATCTACTTTCCGCGAAAGTTGGTTAGATAAACAACTTTCCCGAAAATAGATTATCATAGAAAACAGAAATTTGTATCATAAAAAATGGGAAATATCTACTTTCCGGGAAATTTAGTTAGATAACCAAATTTGCCGAAAATAAATATCATAGAAAGCAGAAATTTGTATCATAAAAAATGGAAATATCTACTTTTCGGCAGAAAGTTGGTTAGATAAACAACTTTCGAAAATGAATTATCATAAAAACAGGAAATTTGTATCATAAAAAATGAAAATATCTACTTTCCGGGAAAGATGGTTATCTACTTTCCCGAAATATAGATAGATTTTCTA
>NW_024711783.1:0-27692 GCF_018991925.1 Homarus americanus | reverse complement strand
ACAGCCACTGTCTATAAGTACGACCTCTATATAACAGCCACTGTCCACTGTCTATAAGTACCTCCTCTATATAACAGCCACTGTTTATAAGTACCACCTCTATATAACAGCCACTGTCTATAAGTACCACCTCTATATAACAGCCACTGTCTATTAGTACCACTTTTATATAACAGCCACTGTCTATAATCACCTCCTCTATATAGCAGCCACTGTCTATAAGTACCACCTCTATATAACAGCCACTGTCTATAAACATCACTTCTATATAACAGCCACTGTCTATTAGTACCACCTCTATATAACAGCCACTGTCTATAAGTACCACCTCTATAAAACAGCCACTCTCTATAAGTACCACCTCTATATAACAGCCACTGTCTATAAGTACCACCTCTATATAACAGCCACTGTCTATAAGTACCACCTCTATATAACAGCCACTGTCTATAAGTACCACCTCTATATAAAAGCCACTGTCTTTAAGCATCACTTCTATATAACAGCCACTGTCTATTATTAACACCTCTATATAACAGCAACTGTCTATAAGTACCACCTCTATATAACAGCCACTGTCTATAAGTACCAATTCTATATAACAGCCACTGTTTATAAGTACCACCTCTATATAAAAGCCACTGTCCATAAGTACCACCTCTATATAACAGCCACTGTCTCTAAGTACCACCTCTATATACAGCTACTCTATAAGCACCTCCTCTATATAACAGCCACTGTCTATAAGCACCTCCTCTATATACCAGCCACTGTCTAAGTGTGCACCTCCTCTATATAACTGCCACTGCCTTATAAGTACTCTCTATATAACAGCCACTGTTTATAAGGTCAATTTATATAACAGCCACTGTCTATAAGCACCACCTCTATACAACAGCCACTGTCTATAAGTACCAACCTTTTTATAACAGCCAATGTCTATAAGCACCACCTATATATAACAGCCACTGTCTATAAGCACCTCCTCTATATAACAGCCACCATCTGTAAGTACCACCTCTACATAACAGCCACTGTCTATAGGCACCACCCTTATATAACAGCCATTGTCTATAAGTACCACCTCTATAAAACAGCCACTCTCTATAAGTACCACCTCTATATAACAGCCACTGTCTATAAGCACCTCCTCTATATAACAGCCACTGTCTATAAGTACCACCTCTATATAACAGTCACTGTCTATAAGTAACACCTCTATATAACAGCCACTGTTTATAAGTACCACCTCTATATAACAGCCACTGTCTATAAGTACCTCCTCTATATAACAGCCACTGTTTATAAGTACCACCTCTATATAACAACGACTGTCTATAAGTACCAACCTTTTTATAACAGCCACTGTCTATAATCACCACCTATATATAACAGCCACTGTCTATAAGTACCTCCTCTATATAACAGCCACCGTCGATAAGTACCACCTCTATATAACAGCCACTGTCTATAGGCACCACCCTTATATAACAGCCATTGTCTATAAATACCACCTTTATATAACAGCCACTGTCTATAAGCATCTCCTCTATATAACAGCCACTGTCTATAAGTACAACCTTTATATAAGCACCACCTGTATATAACAGCCACTGTCTATAAGTACCACCTCTATATAACAGCCACTGTCTATAAGTACCACCTCTATATAACAGCCACTATCTATAAGTACCACCTCTATATAACAGCCACTATCTATAAGTACCACCTCTATATAACAGCCACTGTCTATAAGTACCACCTCTATATAACAGCCAATGTGCATAAGTACCTCCTGTATATATGAGCCACTGTTTATAAGTACCACCTCTATATAACAGCCACTGTCTATAAGTACCACCTCTATATACAGCCACTGAATAAGTACCACCTCTATATAACAGCCACTATCTATAAGTACCACCTCTATATAACAGCCACTATCTATAAGTACCACCTCTATATATCAGCCACTGTCTATAAGTACCACCTCTATATGACAGCCACTGTCTATAAGTACCTCCTGTATATATCAGCCACTGTTTATAAGCACCACCTCTATATAACAGCCACTGTCTATAAGGACCACCTATATATAACAGCCATTGTCTATAAGCACCTCCTCTATATAACAGCCACTGTCTATAGGCACCACCCTTATATAACAGCCATTGTCTATAAATACCACCTCTATATAACAGCCACTGTCTATAAGCACCTCCTCTATATAACAGCCACTGTCTATATGTACCACCTTTATATAAGCACCACCTCTATATAACAGCCACTGTCTATAAGTACCTCCTGTATATAACAGCCACTGTCCATAAGTACCACCTCTATATAACAGCCACTGTCTATAATTACTACCTCTATATAACAGCCACTGTCTATAAGTACCACCTTTATATAAGCACCACCTCTATATAACAGCCACTGTCTATAAGTACCACCTTTATATAAGCACCACCTCTATATAACAGCCACTGTCAATAAGTACCACCTCGATATACCAGCCACTATCTATAAGTACCACCTCTATATAAACGCCACTATCTATAAGTACAACCTCTATATAACAACCACTGTTTATAAATACCACCTCTATATAACAGCCTTTGTCTATAAGTACAACCTCTATATAACAGCCACTGTTTATAAGTAACACCTCTATATAACAGCCACTGTTTATAAGTACCACCTCTATATATCAGCCACTGTATATAAGTACGACCTCTATATACAGCCACTGTATAAGTACCACCTCTATATAACAGCCACTGTCTATAAGTACCACCTCTATATACAACCACTGTATAAGTACCACCTCTATATAACAGCCACTGTCTATAAGTACCTCCTCTATATAACAGCCACTGTTTATAAGTACCACCTCTATATAACAGCCATTGTCTATAAGTACCACCTCTATATAACAGCCACTGTATATAATTACCTCTATATACAGCCACTGTATAAGAACCACCTCTATAACAGCCACTGTCTATAGGGGACCACTTATATATAACACACTTTGTCTATATATTCTCCTCTATATACACACACTGTATAAGGCTCAATTTCATATAACAGCCACTGTCTATAAGTACCACCTCTATATACAGCCACTGTATAAGTACCACCTCTATATAACAGCCACTGTCTATAGGGACCACCTCTATGTAACAACCACTGTCTATAAGTACCTCCTCTATATACATCCACTGTATAAGTACCACCTCTATATAACAGCCACTGTCTATAAGTACCACATCTATATAACAGCCACTGTTTATAACTACCTCCTCTATATAACAGCCACTGTCTATAAGTACCACCTCTATATAACAGCCACTGTCTATAAGTACCTCCTCTATATAACAGCCACTGTTTATAACTACCTCCTCTATATAACACCCACTGTCTATAAGTACCACCTCTATATAACAGCCACTGTCTATAAGCACCTCCTCTATATAACACCCACTGTCTATAAGTACCACCTCCATATACAGCCACTGTCTTTCAGCACCTCCTCTATATAACAGCCACTGACTATAAGTACCACCTCTTTATAACAGCCACTGTCTATAAGTACCACCTCTATATAAAAGCCACTGTCTTTAAGCATCACTTCTATATAACAGCCATTGTCTATTATTACCACCTCTATATAACAACAACTGTCTATAAGTACCACCTCTATATAACAGCCACTGTTTATAAGTACCACCTCTATATAACAGCCACTGTCTATAAGTACCACCTCTATAGAACAGCCACTGTCTATAAGTACCACCTCTATATACAGCCACTCTATAAGCACCTCCTCTATATAACAGAAACTGTCTATAAGCACCTCCTCTACAAAACAGACACTGTCTATAAGTACCTCCTCTATATAACAGCCACTGTCTATAAGTACCACCTCTATATAACAGCCAGTGTCTATAAGTACCACCTCTATACAACAGCCACTGTTTATAAGTACCACCTCTATATAACAGCCACTGTCTATAAGTACCACCTCTATATAACAGCCACTGTCTATAAGCACCACCTCTATACAACAGCCACTGTCTATAAGTAACAACCTTTTTATAACAGCCACTGTCTATAAGCACCACCTATATATAACAGCCACTATCTATAAGCACCTCCTCTATATAACAGCCACCGTCTATAAGTACCACCTCTATATAACAGCCACTGTCTATAGGCACCACCCTTGTATAACAGCCATTGTCTATAAGTACCACCTCTATATAACAGCCACTGTCTATAAGCACCACTTCTATATAACAGCCACTGTCTATAAGTACCACCTCTATATAACAGCCACTGTTTATAAGTACCACATCTATATAACAGCCACTGTCTATAAGTACCACCTCTATATAACATCCATTATCTATAAGTACCACCTCTATATAACAGCCACTGTCTATAAGTGCCACCAGTATATAACAGCCACTGTCTATAAGTACCACCTTAAATAACAGCCACTGTCTATTAGTACCACCTCTATATAACAGCCACT
Organism: Homarus americanus; assembly: GCF_018991925.1. Classification (NCBI taxonomy): domain Eukaryota; kingdom Metazoa; phylum Arthropoda; class Malacostraca; order Decapoda; family Nephropidae; genus Homarus; species Homarus americanus. Next base: position 23,152 of record NW_024711783.1, on the reverse strand, counting down.
GTCTATAAGTACAACCTCTATATAACAGCCTCTGTCTATAAGTACCACCTGTATATAACAGCCACTGTCTATAAATGCTACCTCTATATAACAGCCACTGTCCACTGTCTTTAAGAACCTCCTCTATATAACAGCCACTGTCTCTTAGTACCACCTCTATATAACAGCCACTGTCTATAATTACCACCATATATAACAGCCACTGTCTATAAGCACCTCCTCTATATAACAGCCACTGTCTATAGGCACCACCTCTATATAACACCCACTGTCTATAAGTACCACCTCTATATAACAGCCACTGTCTATAAGTACCACCTCTATATAACAGCCATTGTCTATAAGTACCACATCTATATAACAGCCACTGTCTATAAGTAGGACCTCGATATAACAGCCACTCTCCACTGTCTATAAGTACCTCCTCTATATAACAGCCACTGTTTATAAGTACCACCTCTATATAACAGCCACTGTCTATTAGTACCACTTTTATATAACAGCCACTGTCTATAATGACCTCCTCTATATAGCAGCCACTGTCTATAAGTACCACCTCTATATAACAGCCACTGTCTATAAGCACCACCTCTATATAACAGACACTGTCTATAAGTACCAACCATTTTATAAGAGCCACTGTCTATAAGCACCACCTATATATAACAGCCACTGTCTATAAGCACCTCTTCTATATAACAGTCACCGTCTATAAGTACCCCCTCTATATAACAGCCACTGTCTCTAAGCAACTCCTCTATATAACAGCCACTGTCTATAAGTACCACCTCTATATAACAGCCACTCTCTATGAGTACCTCCTCTATATAACAGCCACTGTCTATAAGTACCTCCTCTATATATCAGCCACTGTCTATAAGTAACACCTCTATATAACAGCCACTGTTTATAAGTACCACCTCTATATAACAGCCACTGTCTATAAGTACCTCCTCTATATAACAGCCACTGTTTATGAGTACCTCCTCTATATAACACCCACTGTCTATACGTACCTCCTCTATATAACAGCCACTGTCTATAAGTACCACCTCTATACAACAGCCACTGTCTAGTAACTCCTCTATATAACAGCCACTGTCTATAAGCACCCCCTCTATATAACAGCCACTGTCTATAAGTACCACCTCTATATAACCGCCACTCTCTTTTAGTACCACCTCTATATAACAGCTACTATCTATAAGTACCACCTTTATATAAGCACCACCTCTATATAACAGCCACTGTCTATAAGTACCACCTCTATATAACAGCCACTGTCTATAGGCACCACACTTATATAACAGCCATTGTCTATAAGTACCACCTCTATATAACAGCCACTGTCTATAAGCACCTCCTCTATATAACAGCCACTGTCTATAAGTGCCACCTCTATATAACAGCCACTGTCTATAAGTACCACCAGTATATAACAGCCACTGTCTATAAGTACCACCTTAAATAACAGCCACTGTCTATTAGTACCACCTCTATATAACAGCCACTGTCTATAAGTACAACCTCTATATAACAGCCACTGTCTATAAGTACCACCTGTATATAACAGCCACTGTCTATAAATGCTACCTCTATATAACAGCCACTGTCCACTGTCTTAAGTACCTCTATATAACAGCCACTGTCTATTAGCACCACTCTATATAACACTGTCTATAAGTACCACTCTATATACAGCCACTGTCTAAGCACCTCCTCTATATAACAGCCACTGTCCATAAGAACCACCTCTATATAACAGCCACTGTCTATAAGTACCACCTCTATATAACAGCCATTGTCTATAAGTACCACATCTATATAACAGCCACTGTCTATAAGTACGACCTCGATATAACAGCCACTGTCCACTGTCTATAAGTACCTCTTCTATATAACAGCCACTGTTTATAAGTACCACCTCTATATAACAGCCACTGTCTATAAGTACCACCTCCATATAACAGCCACTGTCTATTAGTACCACGTTTATATAACAGCCACTGTCTATAATCACCTCCTCTATATAGCAGCCACTGTCTATAAGTACCACCTCTATATAAGAGCCACTGTCTAGAAGCACCACCTCTATATTACAGCCACTGTCTATAAGTACCAACCTTTTTATAACAGCCACTGTCTATAAGCACCACCTATATATAACAGCCACTGTCTATAAGCACCTCCTCTATAGAACAGCCACCGTCTATAAGTACCACCTCTATATAACAGCCACTGTCTATACGCACCACCCTTATAAAACAGCCATTGTCTATAAGTACCACCTCTATATAACAGCCACTGTCTATAAGCACCTCCTCTATATAACAGCCACTGTCTATAAGTACCACCTCTATATAACAGCCACTCTCTATAAGTACCTCCTCTATATAACAGCCACTGTTTATAAGTACCACCTCTATATAACAGCCATTGTCTGTAAGTACCACTTCTATATAACAGACACTGTCTTTTAGTACCACCTCTATATAACAGCCATTGTCTATAAGTACCACCTCTATATAACAGCCACTGTCTATAAGTACCACCTCTATATACAGCCACTGTATAAGTACCACCTCTATATACAGCCACTGTATAAGTACCACCTCTATATAACAGCCACTGTCTATAGGGACCACCTCTATATAACAGCCACTGTCTATAAGTACCTCCTCTATATACAGCCACTGTATAAGTACCACCTCTATATAACAGCCACTGTCTATAAGTACCACATCTATATAACAGCCACTGTTTATAACTACCTCCTCTTTATAACAGTCACTGTCTATAAGTACCACCTTTATATAACAGCCACTGTCTATAAGTACCTCCTCTATATAACAGCCACTATTTATAACTACCTCCTCTATATAACACCCACTGACTGTAAGTACCACCTCTATATAACAGACACTGTCTATAAGCACCTCCTCTATATAACACCCACTGTCTATAAGTACCACCTCCATATACAGCCACTGTCTATAAGCACCTCCTCTATATAACAGCCACGTCTATAAGTACCACCTCTCTATTACAGCCACTGTCTGTAAGTACCACTGTCTATAAGTACCACCTCTATATAACAGCCACTGTCTATAAGTACCACCTCTATATAACAGCCACTGTCTATAAGTACCACCTCTATATAACAACCACTGTATAAGTACCACCTCTATATAACAGCCACTGTCTATAAGTACCACATCTATATAACAGCCACTGTTTATAACTACCTCCTCTATATAACAGCCACTGTCTATAAGTACCACCTCTATATAACAGCCACTGTCTATAAGTACCTCCTCTATATAACAGCCACTGTTTATAACTACCTCCTCTATATAACACCCACTGTCTATAAGTACCACCTCTATATAACAGCCACTGTCTATAAGCACCTCCTCTATATAACACCCACTGTCTATAAGTACCACCTCCATATACAGCCACTGTCTTTCAGCACCTCCTCTATATAACAGCCACTGACTATAAGTACCACCTCTTTATAACAGCCACTGTCTATAAGTACCACCTCTATATAAAAGCCACTGTCTTTAAGCATCACTTCTATATAACAGCCATTGTCTATTATTACCACCTCTATATAACAACAACTGTCTATAAGTACCACCTCTATATAACAGCCATAAGTACCACCTCTATATAACAGCCACTGTTTATAAGTACCACCTCTATATAACAGCCACTGTCTATAAGTACCACCTCTATATAACAGCCACTAAGCACCTCCTCTATATAACAGAAACTGTCTATAAGCACCTCCTCTACAAAACAGACACTGTCTATAAGTACCTCCTCTATATAACAGCCACTGTCTATAAGTACCACCTCTATATAACAGCCAGTGTCTATAAGTACCACCTCTATACAACAGCCACTGTTTATAAGTACCACCTCTATATAAGCACCACCCCATATAAATAAACACTATCTATAAGTACCACCTCTATATAATAAGCTTCACTGTTTATAAGTACCACATCTATATAATAGCTACTGTCTATAAGTACCAATTTATATAACATCCACTATCTACAAGTACTAATTTCTATACAACAGCCACTGTCTATAAGAACTAATTTCTATATAATGTTTTACTGTCTATAAGTACCACCTTAAATAATAAGTTTACCGGTTCATTAGTACCACCTCATATAACAGCCACTGTCTATAAGTACAACCTCTATATAATAGATACTGTCTATATATACCACCTGTATATAATAATACCGTCTATAAATGCTACCTCTCACATAACAGCCACTGTCCACTGTCTATAAGTACCTCCTCTATATAACAGCCACTGTCTATTAGTACCACCTCTATATAACAGCCACTGTCTATAAGTACCACCTTATATAACAGCCACTGTCTATAAGCATCTCCTCTATATAACAGCCACTGTCTATAGGCACCACCTCTATATAACTGCCACTGTCTATAAGTACCACCTCTATATAACAGCCACTGTCTATAAGTACCACCTCTATATAACAGCCATTGTCTATAAGTACCACATCTATATAACAGCCACTGTCTTTAAGTAAGACCTCGATATAACAGCCACTGTCCACTGTCTATAAGTACCTCCACTATATAACAGCCACTGTCTATTAGTACCATCTCTATATATCAGCCACTGTCTATAAGTTCCACCCCTATATATCAGCCACTGTCTATAAGTACCACCTCTATATAACAGCCACTGTATATAAGTACCACCTCTATATAAAAGCCACTGTCTATAAGTACCACCTTTATATAAGCACCTCCTCTATATAACAGCCACTGTCTATAAGTACCTCCTCTATATAACAGCCACTGTCTATCAGTACCTCCTCCATATAACAGCAACTGTCTATAAGTACCACCTCTATATAACAGCCACTGTCTATAAGCACCTCCTCTATATAACAGCCACTGTCTATAAGCACCTCGTCTATATAACAGCTAATGTCTATAAGCACCTCCTCTATATAACAACCACTGTCTATAAGCACCTCCTCTATATAACAGCCACTGTCTATAAGTACCACCTCTATATAACAGCCTTTGTCTATAAGTACCACATCTATATGACAGCCACTGTCTATAAGTACGACCTCGATATAACAGCCACTGTCCACTGTCTATAAGTACCACCTCTATATAACAGCCACTGTCTATAAGCACCACCTCTATATAACAGCCACTGTCTATAAGTACCAACCTTTTTATAACAGCCACTGTCTATAAGCACCACCTATATATAACAGCCACTGTCTATAAGCAACTCTCTATATAACAGCCACCGTCTATAAGTACCACCTCTATATAACAGCCACTGTCTATAGTCACCACCCTTATAAAGCAGCCATTGTCTCTAAGTACCATCTCTATATAACAGCCACTGTCTATAAGCACCTCCTCTATATAACAGCCACTGTCTATAAGTACCACCTCTATATAACAGCCACTCTCTATAAGTACCACCTCTATAAAACAGACACTGTCTTTTAGTACCACCTCCATATAACAGCCATTGTCTATAAGTACCTCCTCTATATAACAGCCACTGTTTATAAGTACCTCCTCTATATAACACCCACTGTCTATACGTACCTCCTCTATATAACAGCCACTGTCTATAAGTACCACCTCTATATAACAGCCACTGTCTATAAGTAACTCCTCTATATAACAGCCACTGTCTATAAGCACCTCCTCTATATAACAGCCACTGTCTATAAGTACCAATTCCCCATATAACCGCCAATTTCATTAGTACCACCTCTATATAACAGCCACTGTCTATAAGTACCACCTCATATAAGCACCACCTCTATATATAAACAGCCACCGTCTATAAGTACTACTTATATAACAGCCACTGCTTATAAGTACCACATCTATATAACAGCCACTGTCTATAAGTACCTCCTCTATATAACATCCACTATCTATAAGTAACACCACCTCTATATAACAGCCACTGTCTATAGGCACCACCCTTATAAAACAGCCATTGTCTATAAGTACCACCTCTATATAACACCCACTGTCTATAAGCACCTCCTCTATATAACAGCCACTGTCTATAAGTACCACCTGTATATAACAGCCACTGTCTATAAATGCTACCTCTATATAACAGCCACTGTCCACTGTCTATAAGTACCTCCTCTATATAACAGCCACTGTCTATTAGTACCATCTCTATATAACAGCCACTGTCTATAAGTACCACCTTATATAACAGCCACTGTCTATAAGCACCTCCTCTATATAACATCCACTGTCTAAAGTACCACCTCTATATAACGGCCACTGTCTATAAGTACCACCTCTATATAACAACCATTGTCTATAAGTAACACATCTATATAACAGCCACTGTCGATAAGTACGACCTCGATATAACAGCCACTGTCCACTGTCTATAAGCACCTCCTCTATATAACAGCCACTGTGTATTAGTACCACCTATATATAACAGCCACTGTCTATTAGTACCACCTCCATATATCAGCTACTGTCTATAAGTTCCACCCCTATATATCAGCCACTGTCTATAAGTACCACCTCTATATAACAGCCACTGTATATAAGTACCACCTCTATATAAAAGCCACTGTCTATAAGTACCACCTTTATATAAGCACCTCCTCTATATAACAGCCACTGTCTATAAGCACCTCCTCTATAAAACAGCCACTGTCTATAAGCACCTCGTCTATAAAACAGCTAATGTCTATAAGCACCACCTCTATATAACAACCACTGTCTATAAGCACCTCCTCTATATAACAGCCACTGTCTATAAGTACCACCTCTATATAACCGCCACTGTCTATTAGCACTACCTCTATATAACAGCCACTGTCTGTAAGTACCACCTCTATATAACAGCCACTGTCTATAAGTTCCACCTCTACATAACAGCCACTGTTTATAAGTACCACCTCCATATAACAGACACTGTCTATAAGTACCTCCTCTATATAACAGCCACTGTCTATAAGCACCTCGTCTATATAACAGCTAATGTCTATAAGCACCTCCTCTATATAACAACCACTGTCTATAAGCACCTCCTCTATATAACAGCCACTGTCTATAAGTACCGCCTCTATATAACCGCCACTGTCTATTAGCACTACCTCTATATAACAGCCACTGTCTGTAAGTACCACCTCTATATAACAGCCACTGTCTATAAGTTCCACCTCTACATAACAGCCACTGTTTATAAGTACCACCTCCATATAACAGCCACTGTCTATAAGTACCTCCTGTATATAACAGCCACTGTCCATAAGTACCACCTCTATATAACAGCCACTGTCTATAAGTACCACCTCTATATAACAGCCACTGTCTATAAGTACCACCTCTATATAACAGCCACTGTTTATAAATACCACCTCTATATAACAGCCACTGTCTATAAGTACCTCCTGTATATATCAGCCACTGTTTATAAGTACCACCTCTATATAACAGCCACTGTCTATAAGTACCACCTCTATATACAGCCACTGTATAAGTACAACCTCTATATAACAGCCACTGTTTATAAGTAACACCTCTATATAACAGCCACTGTTTATAAGTACCACCTCTATATATCAGCCACTGTCTATAAGTACCACCTCTATATACAGCCACTGTATAAGTACCACCTCTATATAACAGCCACTGTCTATAAGTACCACCTCTATATTACAGCCACTCTCTATAAGTACCTCCTCTATATAACAGCGACTGTTTATAAGTACCACCTCTATATAACAGCCATTGTCTATAAGTACCACCTCTATATAACAACCACTGTCTTTTAGTACCACCTCTATATAACAGCCATTGTCTATAAGTACCACCTCTATATAACAGCTACTGTCTATAAGTACCACCTCTATATACAGCCACTGTATAAGTACCTCCTCTATATACAGCCACTGTATAAGAACCACCTCTATATAACAGCCACTGTCTATAGGGACCACCTCTATATAACAGCCACTGTCTATAAGTACCTCCTCTATATACAGCCACTGTATAAGTACCACCTCTATATAACAGCCACTGTCTATAAGTAACTCCTCTATATAACAGCCACTGTCTATAAGCACCTCCTCTATATAACAGCCACTGTCTATAAGCACCTCCTCTATATAGCAGCAACTGTCTATAAGTACCACCTTTATATAACCGCCACTCTCTATTAGTACCACCTCTATATAACAGCCACTGTCTATAAGTACCACCTTTATATAAGCACCACCTCTATATAACAGCCACTGTCTATAAGTACCACCTCTATATAACAGCCACTGTTTATAAGTACCACATCTATATAACAGCCACTGTCTATAAGTACCACCTCTATATAACATCCACTATCTACAAGTACCACCTCTATACAACAGCCACTGTCTATAAGAACCACCTCTATATAACAGCCACTGTCTATAAGTACCACCTTAAATAACAGCCACTGTCTATTAGTACCACCTCTATATAACAGCCACTGTCTATAAGTACAACCTCTATATAATAGATACTGTCTATAAGTACCACCTGTATATAACAGCCACTGTCTATAAATGCTACCTCTATATAACAGCCACTGTCCACTGTCTTTAAGTACCTCCTCTATATAACAGCCACTGTCTATTAGTACCCACCTCTATATAACAGCCACTGTCTACTAAGTACCACCTTGTATAGCAATGCTGTCTATAAGCACCTCCCTCTATATAGCAGCCACTGTCTATAGGACCACCTCTATATAACAGCAACTGTCTATAGAAGTACCACCTCCTATATAGCCACTGTCTATAAGTATCACCTCTATATAATTGCCACTGTCTATAAATTTTTACTCCTCTATATAACAACCACTGTTTTATAAGTACCACTTACCTCTATATAACAGCCACTGTCACCATAAGCACCTCTATACAACAGCCACACTGTCTCTAAGTACCTTTTATATTGACCAGTGTCTGTGGCTTTTCACCTATATATAGCTTGTCCCAATGTCTATATTTTCCTCCTCTATATAACATGACCACCATCTATAGAGAGGTACCACCTCTATATAGCAACCACTGTCTATAGGCACCCACCATATCGCAAGCCATTGTCGATGGGGTGCCACCTTTATATAACAGCCACTGTCTGCAAATTACCTCTATAAAACTATTACACTGTCTACATACCTCTATATAACAGCCACTGTCTATAAGTACCACCTCTATATAACAGCCACTGTCTATAAAGTACCACCTCTATATAACAGCCACTGTCTACAATACCTCTATATAAAAGCCACTGTCTTTAAGCATCACTTCTATATAACAGCCACTGTCTATTATTAACACCTCTATATAACAGCAACTGTCTATACGTACCACCTCTATATAACAGCCACTGTCTATAAGTACCACCTCTATATAACAGCCACTGTCTATAAGTACCACCTCTATATAACAGCCACTGTTTATAAGTACCACCTCTATATAACAGCCACTGTCTATAAGTACCACCTCTATATACAGCTACTCTATAAGCACCTCCTCTATATAACAGCCACTGTCTATAAGCACCTCCTCTATATAACTGCCACTGTCTATAAGTACCTCCTCTATATAACAGCCACTGTTTATAAGTACCACCTCTATATAACAGCCACTGTCTATAAGCACCACCTCTATACAACAGCCACTGTCTATAAGTACCAACCTTTTTATACCAGCCAATGTCTATAAGCACCACCTATATATAACAGCCACTGTCTATAAGCACCTCCTCTATATAACAGCCACCATCTATAAGTACCACCTCTACATAACAGCCACTGTCTATAGGCACCACCCTTATATAACAGCCATTGTCTATAAGTACCACCTCTGTAAAACAGCCACTGTCTATAAGTACCACCTCTATATAACCGCCACTGTCTATAAGCACCTCCTCTATATAACAGCCACTGTCTATAAGTACCACCTCTATATAACAGTCACTGTCTATAAGTAACACCTCTATATAACAGCCACTGTTTATAAGTACCACCTCTATATAACAGCCACTGTCTATAAGTACCTCCTCTATATAACAGCCACTGTTTATAAGTACCACCTCTATATAACAGCCACTGTCAATAAGTACCAACCTTTTTATAACAGCCATTGTCTATAAATACCACCTTTATATAAAAGCCACTGTCTATAAGCACCTCCTCTATATAACAGCCACTGTCTATAAGTACCACCTTTATATAAGCACCACCTCTATATAACAGCCACTGTCTATAAGTACCACCTCTATATAACAGCCACTGTTTATAAGTACCACATCTATATAACAGCCACTGTCTATAAGTATCACCTCTATATAACAGCCACTGTCTATAAGTACCACCTCTATATAATAGCCACTGTCTATAAGTACCACCTCTATATAACAGCCACTGTCTATAAGTACCACCTCCATATAACAGCCACTGTCTATAAGTACCACCTCTATATAATAGCCACTGTCTATAAGTACCACCTCTATATAACAGCCACTGTCTATAAGCACCTCCTCTATATAACAGCCACTGTCTATAAGCATCGCTTCTATATAACAGCCACTGTTTATAAGTACCACATCTATATAACAGCCACTGTCTATAAGTATCACCTCTATGTAACAGCCACTGTCTATAAGTACCACCTCTATATAATAGCCACTGTCTATAAGTACCACCTCTATATAACAGCCACTGTCTATAAGCATCGCTTCTATATAACAGCCACTGTCTATAAGCACCACCTCTATATAACAGCCACTGTCTATAAGCACCTCCTCTATATAACAGCCACTGTCTATAAGCATCGCTTCTATATAACAGCCACTGTCTATAAGTACCTCCTCTATATAACAGCCACTGTCTATAAGCATCACCTCTATATAACAGCCACTGTCTATAAGCACTTCCTCTATATAACAGCCACAGTCTATATGTACTACCTCTATATAACAGCCACTGTCTATAAGTACCACCTCTATATAATAGCCACTGTCTATAAGTACCACCTCTATATAACAGCCACTGTCTATAAGCATCGCTTCTAAATAACAGCCACTGTCTATAAGCACCACCTCTATATAACAGCCACTGTCTATAAGCACCTCCTCTATATAACAGCCAATGTCTATAAGCATCGCTTCTACATAACAGCCACTGTCTATAAGTACCACCTCCATATAACAGCCACTGTCTATAAGCACCTCCTCTACTCATAACAGCCACTGTCTACCAGCACCTCCTCTATATAACAGCCACTCTCTATAAACACCTCCTCTATATAACAGCCACTGTCTATAAGTACCTCCTCTATATAACAGCCACTGTTTATTGGTACCACCTCCATATAACAGCCACTGTCTATAAGCACCTCCTCTATATAACAGCCTCTGTCTATAAGTACCACCTCTAAATAACAGCCACTGTCTATTAGTACCACTTCTATATAACAGCCACTGTCTATAATCACCTCCTCTATATAGCAGCCACTGTCTATAAGTACCACCTCTATATAACAGCCACTGTCTATAAACATCACTTCTATATAAGAGCCACTGTCTATTAGTACCACCTCTATATAACAGCCACTGTCTATAAGTACCACCTCTATAAAACACTCACTGTCTATAAGTACCACCTCTATATAACAGCCACTGTCTATAAGTACCACCTCTATATAAAAGCCACTGTCTTTAAGCATCACTTCTATATAACAGGCACTGTCTATTATTACCACAACTATATAACAGCAACTGTCTATAAGTACCACCTCTATATAACAGCCACTGTCTATAAGTACCACCTCTATATAACAGCCACTATCTATAAGTTCCACCTCTATATAACAGCCACTGTTTATAAGTACCACTTCTATATAACAGCCACGGTCTATAAGTACCACCTCTATATACAGCCACTCTATAAGCACCTCCTCTATATAACAGCCCCTGTCTATAAGTACCTCCTGTATATATCAGCCACTGTTTATAAGTACCACCTCTATAAAACAGCCACTGTCTATAAGTACCACCTCTATATACAGCCACTGTATAAGTACCACCTCTATATAACAGCCACTATCTATAAGTACCACCTCTATATAACAGCCACTATCTATAAGTACCACCTCTATATAACAGCCACTGTCTATAAGTACCACCTCTATATGACAGCTACTGTCTATAAGTACCTTCTGTATATATCAGCCACTGTTTATAAGTACCACCTCTATATAACAGCCACTGTCTATAAGGACCACCTATATATAACAGCCACTGTCTATAAATACCACCTTTATATAACAGCCACTGTCTATAAGCACCTCCTCTATATAACAGCCACTGTCTATAAGTACCACCTTTATATAAGCACCACCTCTATATAACAGCCACTGTCTATAAGTACCACCTCTATATAATAGCCACTGTCTATAAGTACCACCTCTATATAAAAGCCACTATCTAAGTACCACCTCTATATAACAGCCACACTATCTATAAGTACCACCTCTATATACAGCCACTGTCTATAAGTACCACCTCTATATAACAGCCAATGTCTATAAGTACCTCCTGTATATATCAGCCACTGTTTATAAGTACCACCTCTATAAAACAGCCACTGTCTATAAGTACCACCTCTATATACAGCCACTGTATAAGTACCACCTCTATATAACAGCCACTATCTATAAGTACCACCTCTATATAACAGCCACTATCTATAAGTACCACCTCTATATAACAGCCACTGTCTATAAGTACCACCTCTATATGACAGCCACTGTCTATAAGTACCTCCTGTATATATCAGCCACTGTTTATAAGCACCACCTCTATATAAGAGCCACTGTCTATAAGGACCACCTATATATAACAGCCACTGTCTATAAGCACCTCTTCTATATAACAGCCACCGTCTATAAGTGCCACCTCTATATAACAGCCACTGTCTATAGGCACCACCCTTATATAACAGCCATTGTCTATAAGTACCACCTCTATATAACATCCACTGTCTATAAGCACCTCCTCTATATAACAGCCACTGTCTATAAGTACCACCTTTATATAAGCACCACCTCTATATAACAGCCACTGTCTATAAGTACCTCCTGTATATAACAGCCACTGTCTATAAGTACCACCTCTATATAACAGCCACTGTCTATAAGTACCACCTCTATATAACAGCCACTGTCTATAAGTACCACCTCTATATAACAGCCACTGTTTATAAATACCACCTCTATATAACAGCCACTGTCTATAAGTACCTCCTGTATATATCAGCCACTGTATATAAGTACCACCTCTATATAACACCCACTGTCTATAAGTACCACCTCTATATACAGCCACTGTATAAGTACCACCTCTATATAACAGCCACTGTTTATAAGTAACACCTCTATATAACAGCCACTGTTTATAAGTATCCACCTCTATATATCAGCCACTGTCTATAAGTACCACCTCTATATACAGCCACTGTATAAGTACCACCTCTATATAACAGCCACTGTCTATAAGTACCACCTCTATATAACAGCCACTCTCTATAAGTACCTCCTCTATATAACAGCCACTGTTTATAAGTACCACCTCTATATAACAGCCATTGTCTATAAGTACCACCTCTATATAACAACCACTGTCTTTTAGTACCACCTCTATATAACAGCCATTGTCTATAAGTACCACATCTATATAACAGCCACTGTCTATAAGTACCACCTCTATATTACAGCCACTGTATAAGTACCACCTCTATATACAGCCACTGTATAAGAACCACCTCTATATAACAGCCACTGTCTATAGGGACCACCTATATATAACAGCCACTGTCTATAAGTACCTCCTCTATATACAGCCACTGTATAAGTACCACCTCTATATAACAGCCACTGTCTATAAGTACCACCTCTATATAACAGCCACTGTCTATAAGTACCACCTCTATATAACAGCCACTGTCTATAAGTACCTCCTCTATATACAGCCACTGTATAAGCACCACCTCTATATAACAGTTACTGTCTATAAGTACCACCTCTATATAACAGCCACTGTCTATAAGTACCACATCTATATAACAGCCACTGTTTATAACTACCTCCTCTATATACTGTCTACATATTTCACCTCTATATAACAGCTACTGTCTATAAGTACCACCTCTATATAACAGCCATTGTCTATAAGTACCACATCTATATAACAGCCACTGTCTATAAGTACGACCTCGATATAACAGCCACTGTCCACTGTCTATAAGTACCTCTTCTATATAACAGCCACTGTTTATAAGTACCACCTCTATATAACAGCCACTGTCTATAAGTACCACCTCCATATAACAGCCACTGTCTATTAGTACCACGTTTATATAACAGCCACTGTCTATAATCACCTCCTCTATATAGCAGCCACTGTCTATAAGTACCACCTCTATATAAGAGCCACTGTCTAGAAGCACCACCTCTATATTACAGCCACTGTCTATAAGTACCAACCTTTTTATAACAGCCACTGTCTATAAGCACCACCTATATATAACAGCCACTGTCTATAAGCACCTCCTCTATAGAACAGCCACCGTCTATAAGTACCACCTCTATATAACAGCCACTGTCTATACGCACCACCCTTATAAAACAGCCATTGTCTATAAGTACCACCTCTATATAACAGCCACTGTCTATAAGCACCTCCTCTATATAACAGCCACTGTCTATAAGTACCACCTCTATATAACAGCCACTGTCCACTGTCTATAAGTACCTCTTCTATATAACAGCCACTGTTTATAAGTACCACCTCTATATAACAGCCACTGTCTATAAGTACCACCTCCATATAACAGCCACTGTCTATTAGTACCACGTTTATATAACAGCCACTGTCTATAATCACCTCCTCTATATAGCAGCCACTGTCTATAAGTACCACCTCTATATAAGAGCCACTGTCTAGAAGCACCACCTCTATATTACAGCCACTGTCTATAAGTACCAACCTTTTTATAACAGCCACTGTCTATAAGCACCACCTATATATAACAGCCACTGTCTATAAGCACCTCCTCTATAGAACAGCCACCGTCTATAAGTACCACCTCTATATAACAGCCACTGTCTATACGCACCACCCTTATAAAACAGCCATTGTCTATAAGTACCACCTCTATATAACAGCCACTGTCTATAAGCACCTCCTCTATATAACAGCCACTGTCTATAAGTACCACCTCTATATAACAGCCACTCTCTATAAGTACCTCCTCTATATAACAGCCAGTCTTTATAAGTACCACCTCTCTATATACAACTACTTTATAAAACACACTCTATAACAGCCACTGTCTGTAAGTACCACCTCTATATGAAACCACTCTCTATAAAGTACCTCCCTCCCTTCCACAGCCACTTTATAAGTACCACCTCTATATACAGCCACTGTATAAGTACCACCTCTATATAACAGCCACTGTCTATAAGTACCACATCTATATAACAGCCACTGTTTATAACTAGCTCCTCTATATAACAGCCACTGTCTATAAGTACCACCTCTATATAACAGCCACTGTCTATAAGTACCTACTCTATATAACAGCCACTGTTTATAACTACCTCCTCTATATAACACCCACTGTCTATAAGTACCACCTCTATATAACAGCCACTGTCTATAAGCACCTCCTCTATATAACACCCACTGTCTATAAGTACCACCTCCATATACAGCCACTGTCTATAAGCACCTCCTCTATATAACACCCACTGTCTATAAGTACCACCTCTATATAACAGCCACTGTCTATAAGCACCTCCTCTATATAACATCCACTGTCTATAAGTACCTCCTCTATATAACAGCCACTGTCTATAAGTAACACCTCTATATAACAGTCACTGTTTATAAGTACCACCTCTATATAACAGCCACTGTCTATAAGTACCTCCTCTATATAACAGCCACTGTTTATAAGTACCTCCTCTATATAACACCCACTGTCTATACATACCTCCTCTATATAACAGCCACTGTCTATAAGTACCACCTCTATATAACAGCCACTGTCTATAAGTAACTCCTCTATGTAACAGCCACTGTCTATAAGCACCTCCTCTATATAACAGCCACT
The DNA here is from genome assembly GCF_018991925.1 of Homarus americanus. Classification (NCBI taxonomy): domain Eukaryota; kingdom Metazoa; phylum Arthropoda; class Malacostraca; order Decapoda; family Nephropidae; genus Homarus; species Homarus americanus. The sequence goes on along the minus strand of NW_024711783.1, from coordinate 6,912 downwards.
GTCTATAAGTACCACCTCTATATAACCGCCACTCTCTGTAGTACCACCTCTATACTCTTGTGCTATAAAGTACCACCTTTATATAAGCACCACCTCCTACAGCCACTGTCTATAAGTACCACCTCATACAGCCACTTCTGTTTATAAGTGCCACATCTATATAACATACACTGTCTACAAGTACCTCTATATAACATCCACTATCTATAAGTACCACCTCTATATAACAGCCACTGTCTATAAGTACCACCTGTATATAACAGCCACTGTCTATAAGTTCCACTCTTAAATAACAGCCACTGTCTATTAGTACCACCTCTGTATAACAGCCACTGTCTATAAGTACAACCTCTATATAACAGCCACTGTCTATAAGTACCACCCCTATATATCAGCCACTGTCTATAAGTACAACCTCTATATAACAGCCACTGTATATAAGTACGACCTCTATATAAAAGCCACTGTCTATAAGTACCACCTTTATATATGCACCTCCTCTGTATAACAGCCACTGTCTATAAGTACCTCCTCTATATAACAGCCACTGTCTATAAGCACCTCCTCCATATAACAGCCACTGTCTATAAGCACCTCCTTTATATAACAGCCACTGTCTATAAGTACCACCTCTATATAACCGCCACTGTCTATTAGCACCTCCTCTATATAACAGCCACTGTCTATAAGTACCACCTCTATATAACAGCCACTGTCTATAAGTTCCACTTCTACATAACAGCCACTGTTTATAAGTACCACCTCCATATAACAGCCACTGTCTATAAGTACCTCCTGTATATAACAGCCACTGTCTATAAGTACCACCTCTATATAACAGCCACTGTTTATAAGTACCACATCTATATAACAGCCACTGTCTATAAGTACCACCTCTATATAACAGCCACTATCTATAAGTACCTCCTGTATATAACAGCCACTGTCTATAAGCATCACCTCTATATAACAGCCACTGTCTATAAGCACTTCCTCTATATAACAGCCACAGTCTATATGTACCACCTCTATATAACAGCCACTGTCTATAAGTACCTCCTCTATTTAACACCCACTTTCTATAAGTAACACCTCAATATAACAGCCACTGTTTATAAGTACCACCTCTATATAGCAGCCACTGTCTATAAGTACCTCCTCTTTATAACAGCCACTGTCTATAAGTACCACCTCTATATAACAGCCACTGTTTATAAGTACCACCTCTATATAACAGCCACTGTCTATAAGTACCACCTCTATATAACAGCCACTGTCTATAAGTACCACCTCTATATAAAAGCCACTGTCTTTAAGCATCACTTCTATATAACAGCCACTGTCTATTATTACCACCTCTATATAACAGCCACTGTCCATAAGTAACTCCTCTATAAAACAGCCACTGTCTATAAGCACCTCCTCTATATAACAGCCACTGTCTATAAGTACCACCTCTATATAACAACCTGTCATAAGTGCCACCTCTATATAACAGCCACTGTCTGTAAGTACCATCCTCTATATACCATGCTCTATAAACTATATAACAGCCACTGTCTATAAGCACCACCATATAACAGCCACTGTCTATAAATGCTCCTCTATATAACCGCCACTCTCTATTAGTACCACCTCTATATAACAGCCACTGTCTATAAGTACCCCGTTTATATAAGCACCACCTCTATATAACAGCCACTGTCTATAAGAACCACCTCTATATAACAGCCACTGTTTATAAGTACCACATCTATATAACAGCCACTGTCTATAAGTACCACCTCTATATAACATCCACTATCTATAAGTACCACCTCTATATAACAGCCACCGTCTATATGTACCACCTGTATATAACAGCCACTGTCTATAAGTACCACCTTAAATAACAGCCACTGTCTATTAGTACCCCCTCTATATAACAGCCACTGTCTATAAGTACAACCTCTATATAACAGCCACTGTCTATAAGTACCACCTGTATATAACAGCCACTGTCTATAAATGCTACCTCTATATAACAGCCACTGTCCACTGTCTATAAGTACCTCCTCTATATAACAGCCACTGTCTATTAGTACCACCTCTATATAATAGCCACTGTCTATAAGTACCACCTTATATAACAGCCATCTGTCTATAAGCACCTCCTCTATAAAACAGCCACTGTCTATTGGCACCACCTCCATATAACAGCCACTGTCTATAAGTACCACCTCTATATAACAGCCACTGTCTATAAGTAACACCTCTATATAACAGCCATTGTCTATAAGTACCACATCTATATAACAGCCACTGTCTATAAGTACGACCTCGATATAACAGCCACTGTCCACTGTCTATAAGTACCTCCTCTATATAACAGCCACTGTCTCTGTAGTACCACCTCTATATAACAATACTGTCTATAAAGTACCACCTTATATAACAGCCACTGTCTATAAGCACCTCCTCTATATAACAGCCACTGTCTATAGGCTCCACCTCTATATAACAGCCACTGTCTATAAGTACCACCTTTATATAACAGCCACTGTCTATAAGTACCACCTCTATATAACAGCCATTGTCTATAAGTACCACATCTATATAACAGCCACTGTCTATAAATAAGACCTCGATATAACAGCAACTGTCCACTGTCTATAAGTACCTCCTCTATATAACAGCCACTGTCTATTAGTACCACCTCTATATATCAGCCACTGTCTATAAGTTCCACCCCTATATATCAGCCACTGTCTATAAGTACCACCTCTATATAACAGACACTGTATATAAGTACCACCTCTATATAAAAGCCACTGTCTATAAGTACCACCTTTATATAAGCACCTCCTCTATATAACAGCCACTGTCTATAAGCACCTCCTCTATAAAACAGCCACTGTCTATAAGCACCTCGTCTATATAACAGCTAATGTCTATAAGCACCTCCTCTATATAACAACCACTGTCTATAAGCACCTCCTCTATATAACAGCCACTGTCTATAAGTACCACCTCTATATAACCTGCCACTGTCTATTAGCACTACCTCTATATAACAGCCACTGTCTATAAGTACCACCTCTATATAACAGCCACTGTCTATAAGTTCCACCTCTTCATAACAGCCACTGTTTATAAGCACCACCTCCATATAACAGCCACTGTCTATAAGTAACTCCTGTATATAACAGCCACTGTCTATAAGTACCACCTCTATATAACAGCCACTGTTTATAAGTACCACCTCTATATAACAGCCACTGTCTATAAGTTCCACCTCTTCATAACAGCCACTGTTTATAAGCACCACCTCCATATAACAGCCACTGTCTATAAGTAACTCCTGTATATAACAGCCACTGTCTATAAGTACCACCTCTATATAACAGCCACTTTTTATAAGTACCACATCTATATAACAGCCACTGTCTATAAGCATCACCTCTATATAACAGCCACTGTCTATAAGCACTTCCTCTATATAACAGCCACAGTCTATATTTACCACCTCTATATAACAGCCACTGTCTATAAGTACCTCCTCTATATAACAGCCAATGTCTATAAGTAACACCTCTATATAACAGCCACTGTTTATAAGTACACCACCTCTATATAACAGCCACTGTCTATAAGTACCTCCTCTTTATAACAGCCACTGTCTATAAGTGCCACCTCTATATAACAGCCACTGTTTATAAGTACTACCTCTGTATAAAGCCTGCTTTATAAGTGCCACCTCTATATAACAACCACTGTCTATAAGTTCCACCTCTTCATAGCAACCACTGTTTATAAGCACCACCTCCATATAACAGCCACTGTCTATAAGTAACTCCTGTATATAGCCACTGTCTATAAATTACCACCTCATATAACATACACTGTTTATAAGTGCCACCTCTATATATAACCCAACCACTGTCTATAAGTACCTCCACACTATATAACAGCCACTGTCTATAAATGCTCACCATATATAACAGCCAATGTCTACTCAAACACCTCTATATAACAGTCACTGTCTATAAGTACCACCTCTATATAACAGCCACTTTCTATAAGTACCACCTCTATATAGAGCCACTCTATAAGCACCTCCTCTATATAACAGCCACTGTCTATAAGCACCTCCACTATATAACAGCCACTGTCTATAAGTACCTCCTCTATATAACAGCCACTGTTTATAAGTACCACCTCTATATAACAGCCTCTGTCTATAAGTACCACCTCTATATAACAGCCACTGTCTATAAGTACCAACCTTTTTATAACAGCCACTGTCTATAAGCACCACCTATATATAACAGCCACTGTCTATAAGCACCTCCTCTATATAACAGCCACCGTCTAGAAGTACCACCTCTATATAACAGCCACTGTCTATAGGCACCACCCTTATATAACAGCCATTGTCTATAAGTACCACCTCGATATAACAGCCACTATCTATAAGTACCACCTCTATATAACAGCCACTGTCTATAAGTACCACCTCTATATAACAGCCATTGTCTATAAGTACCACATCTATATAACAGCCACTGTCTATAAGTACGACCTCGATATAACAGCCACTGTCCACTGTCTATAAGTACCTCCTCTATATAACAGCCACTGTCTATTAGTACCACCTCTATATAACAGCCACTGTCTATAAGTACCACCTTATATAACAGCCACTGTCTATAAGCATCTCCTCTATATAACAGCCACTGTCTATAGGCACCACCTCTATATAACTGCCACTGTCTATAAGTACCACCTCTATATAACAGCCACTGTCTATAAGTACCACCTCTATATAACAGCCATTGTCTATAAGTACCACATCTATATAACAGCCACTGTCTTTAAGTAAGACCTCGATATAACAGCCACTGTCCACTGTCTATAAGTACCTCCACTATATAACAGCCACTGTCTATTAGTACCATCTCTATATATCAGCCACTGTCTATAAGTTCCACCCCTATATATCAGCCACTGTCTATAAGTACCACCTCTATATAACAGCCACTGTATATAAGTACCACCTCTATATAAAAGCCACTGTCTATAAGTACCACCTTTATATAAGCACCTCCTCTATATAACAGCCACTGTCTATAAGCACCTCCTCTATAAAACAGCCACTGTCTATAAGCACCTCGTCTATAAAACAGCTAATGTCTATAAGCACCACCTCTATATAACAACCACTGTCTATAAGCACCTCCTCTATATAACAGCCACTGTCTATAAGTACCACCTCTATATAACCGCCACTGTCTATTAGCACTACCTCTATATAACAGCCACTGTCTATAAGTACCACCTCTATATAACAGCCACATTCTATAAGTTCCACCTCTACATAACAGTTACTGTTTATAAGTACCACCTCCATATAACAGCCACTGTCTATAAGTAACTCCTGTATATAACAGCCACTGTCTATAAGTACCACCTCTATATAACAGCCACTGTTTATAAGTACCACATCTATATAACAGCCACTGTCTATAAGTACCACCTCTATATAACATACACTATCTATAAGTACCACCGCTATATAACAGCCACTGTCTATAAGTACCACCAGTATATAACAGCCACTATCTATAAGCACCACCTTAAATAACAGTCACTGTCTATTAGTACCACCTCTATATAACAGCCACTGTCTATAAGTACAACCTCTATATAACAGCCACTGTCTATAAGTACCACCTGTATATAACAGCCACTGTCTATAAGTGCCACCTCTATATAACAGCCACTGTTTATAAGTACCACCTCTATATAACAGCCACTGTTTATAAGTACCACCTCTATATAACAGTCACTGTCTATAAGTACCACCTCTATATAACAGCCACTGTCTATAAGTACCACCTCTATATAGAGCCACTCTATAAGCACCTCCTCTATATAACAGCCACTGTCTATAAGCACCTCCACTATATAACAGCCACTGTCTATAAGTACCTCCTCTATATACAGCCACTGTTTATAAGTACCACCTCTATATAACAGCCTCTGTCTATAAGTACCACCTCTATACAACAGCCACTGTCTATAAGTACGAACCTTTTTATAACAGCCACTGTCTATAAGCACCACCTATATATAACAGCCACTGTCTATAAGCACCTCCTCTATATAACAGCCACCGTCTAGAAGTACCACCTCTATATAACAGCCACTGTCTATAGGCACCAATTTTATATAATATTTCATTATTCTGCAAGTACCCACCTCTGACATAACAGCCACATCATCTATAGTACCATAATCATAACAGCCACTGTCTATATATGACTGATATAACAGTTACTGTCCACTGTCTATGCACTTCCATATAACAGCCACCGTCTATTAGCATCACTTATATGTTAATGTCTATAAGTACCACCTTCAGCAACAGCCACTGTCTATAAACACTCTCTATAATATGCCACTGTCTATAGGCTCCACCTCTATATAACAGTCACTGTCTATAAGTACCACCTCTATATAACAGCCACTGTCTATAAGTACCACCTCTATATAACAGCCATTGTCTATAAGTACCACATCTATAGAATAGCCACTGTCTATAAGTAAGACCTCGATATAACAGCAACTGTCCACTGTCTATAAGTACCTCCTCTATATAACAGCCACTGTCTATTAGTACCACCTCTATATATCAGCCACTGTCTATAAGTTCCACCCCTATATATCAGCCATTGTCTATAAGTACCACCTCTATATAACAGGCACTGTATATAAGTACCACCTCTATATAAAAGCCACTGTCTATAAGTACCACCTTTAAATAAGCACCTCCTCTATATAACAGCCACTGTCTATAAGCACCTCCTCTATAAAACAGCCACTGTCTATAAGCACCTCGTCTATATAACAGCTAATGTCTATAAGCACCTC
>NW_024711782.1:0-22077 GCF_018991925.1 Homarus americanus | reverse complement strand
CATCGTTTGTATGGCTGTAACAAACACCTGTGCAAAATTTCATGCCATTTCATGCATACTTACCCTGCCGCATCGCGAACGACTTTTTGTCAACTTTTAGTGTATACCAAAAATTAGGTGTCATTTAATGTTTTCCAGGATAATGATAAATTTTACATGGTTGACATCGATTTAATTCACATGTTATTTTACAGGTACACCGTATAGAAAATCATTACAAGTTCATATTGAAATTCTTTTTTGTGCGGAACCTTGGCATCATTTTCCTAGACAATAATCTTTGCCTAATATATCCATCTCTCGATTCGTATCCTGTCACTTCAGTGCAAGCTTCAGTCATCACTTTTATGCCTCTCTCGACCGCCTGAGTGCTGTTTGGCCACTTGGGCACCACTAATGGTGTCTCAAGAATGTCATTAACCTGTAGATTTGACAGAGAAGCAATGTAAGGAGGCTCAGTCTTGAGTTCATTCCTCCAGTTAATCATGGAATGATAGTTTTTTGCTTGCCACTTTAGTTTCTGAGTCACCACCTTTCTCATGTTGACTACAGGAGGCACATCCTCATTCCCATCTCCATCTTTACCCTCCTCATCAGTATAGTTTAACAAATTCTCGTCAACAGCAGCATCAGAATCTTCCTCCTCCTCTTCAGATCTGCCAGTGCATTCTTCCTTTTGCTGATTCTCCTCTCTAATTTTTCTTATCATTGAGACAGCTTTTTCTCTAACAGTCATGTCCTCATCTGCACACATACCAAGAAGAAGTTGATCTGTGTGGGCGAAGTATGCATTTCTCTGAACAGCCTTCTTCACTATCGTCTCCTCCTCACTATTCAGGTGTTTCATATATAGCAGGGACTGGAATACGTTCCTCGAGCCGTGTGTTACGTAAGGGTGTATCTTGATGTAAAACCACATTGGAGCACTGAACTTTATTATTGTAATGACAATTCTTTTCAACTCATGGCTGGGTCTTGATGTTGCTACATACAGCCTGAGGATTCTACTCCATAAGGTGTTCCACCTTGACACACAGGGAGGACCTGGCTCAATAGCAGCCAAGTCATCTTCACCAACACCTGTGATAACTCCTTTACAAATCCTATACAGGTATTTCTGATCCCAGGACAGATCTTTCTCCACTTCATCATTAAACACAGGGAAATCAGGGAAACTGACTGGCTGGAAGGCGACAACTGGAAGCTCAGACAAAGACTCCTTGATCTGCTTTCCAATGGGACCACGCCAATGCTCAGGACCACTTGGTTTACCATCATAGTGATAAAAACTGCGCGGAAAGGCAGCTCATTTCCGTGAAGCTGACATATGAAATAATGGAGTGGGTGACCAAGTAACATTTCAAGATGATGAATGACTCCATTTTCTGATCCTACATTTACATTGGTTCCATCACAACCAACACACACAATGGGCTGCTGGGTTAGATTTTTCTCCACCAGAAACTCGTGAATAGTTTTGGCAATCTGCTTTCCGTGTCCAGTCTTGGGAGTCACATGTGTGAGATATTCATTGCCAGGCTCAACCATGATGACATAATGATCTTTCACCATCATCCTCGAACTCCATTTCTCGGTCTTCTCATTCTTTATCATCACACGAGTGGCGGTCTTCTTACCATCAAAATAGAGTGACGTCAAATTATCTAAACTAGCCATCTCAATTTCTTGCCTCTTAAATCGATATTTTTGTCTCGCATCCTTTGTGATAATGCCATAGTCAGTTAAGGTGGCAGTAGCAATGGCAGCTCCAGCATAATCACTAATCAAGTATCGGTCACAAGCGGCAGCCAGTGTAGGGAGTCTTGTCCGGTTCTGTGAACTGGTGTCTCCCCTACATTACAGTACAGTAACACAACATTGAGAAATGAAATGAGTAAAGGCTGATAATCAATATAGACATAGCACCATACTCATCTGCAACAAGACAACTTAAATGAAATAAGAGATATGAAAAAAGTTGATAAACACTGAACAGAACATTGCACCGCCACAGCGGCTGTTTGGCTAGTACTGTAGGTAAATTTAAAAATTTCAGTAGAAAATGCGGCAGACTAAACCTCGACATATCAGCTTCAAATTTGGCATGGAGTCTTAGATATGTATAAGGAACAATGCCTGAAGAGTGCAGCTTTGAGCAAAATTTCACTGCCCCCTAATAACTATATTACACAGACATACAATATATATACAATCCCTACAAAATAGTTATTTCCTACCAAACAGGAGATTCCTTACCACCAGGATCCCTTCCTAGGCCTAACTAAACGTTTCACTAATACCTGATACCCCTAGGGCATTGCAGAAGACTGGACAAGGCACTAGACAAGGGTCAAGGCTAGAGAACGAATGGACACGTCTACCATATGCCACGGTTTTTCGCTACTGGGGAAGCGTGCCCACGTGGTGGAGGAGCGCGTCTCATATCACGTGATCCAGGACATTTGCTAGATAGTTTATATGATTAATTAATATTACTCTTGATTTGACTTAACAGAGTAAGACAATGATGCATATTAATAACATACATAAATATACTATTAACCTAAGTAACTAAGAACAATAATAATATAATAAGTACAATTAACAAGTTAATAGCTTGTGTGAAATGTAGGCGTGAACATATGCCTCACGCTATGCGAGTTCCCGAGCGCTCAGGCACGTGACAATATATATATATATATATATATATATATATATATATATATATATATATATATATATATATATATATATATATATATATATATATATATATATATATTGCAAGTATATCACTGTAGGTGCGCGTGATCTAGGTATATGCTGATAACCACAAGGAAAGAAGAAAACACGAAGTTCCCAAGCGCTTTCGTGTAATTCACATCTTCAGGGGTGAGTACAGACTAGAGAGAGCAATATGTTGTTGTTGTAGAGATTGTCGGACCGTAGTCCGACACGGGCCTTTGCCTATAGGCGGCCCGTTTGGTGGTTCCGGCTGGAGCTCCAGGAGCAGCCAGACCGGATTGGGATTGGAGGTGGTCCCACCTGCAGATTGGAGGGATACTGCAGGTTGCAAGTGTGAGCGGACCCCCGATCAGTGGACGCTTACCACCAGCCCCCACTCTTGGACGTGGTCAGCTTCGGAGTGGCGCGCCCCCGAACTGGGGTCCGCACTTGCTGGGAGAGGATGCTTTCTAAGCTATCTGGGTGGTGGGTATCGTGTGATGACCCGGAGTAGGTGGTGAATGTGGTCTGTATGGGCCTTTCGGGTTAGCGTGGCCGCTGGTGTTGTGTGTGTTTCTTGGGAGATTTGAGTTCTGTTTCGGAGGCTTTGTGTGACCTCGCAATCGAGGAGATAGTGTTCAAGTGGGTTGGCTGCTGGCTCCCGACAGTAGGTGCATTCCATGACGTCATTTCCGATCATCTGCCAGGAGCACTTGTACCCTAGTCGTAGTCGATGAAGGCTGACTTGGGTTTGTCTTGGAGTTTTCTTGTCAGCGAAAGGTGGTTCCCCTTTTGTGGGCGCCAGGTACCATTTGGCTGATTGGGAACCAGCGTTGAGTGCATGAAGGAAGCTCTTTTTGATGTGGAGCTTGGTAGTCTTTCTGAGGTGATTCTTGATCTGTTGCACACTTGCTGGAACTTGGATGTGTACGCTACTAGAACGTGTAGCTGCCTTGGCTGCTTCGTCTGCCACGTCGTTTCCTCCGATCCCTACATGACTGGGAATCCAGTGTAAGACGACTGGTCGGTTTTGGCTTTGGAATTCCTGTAGCTGTGCGAGGATCGAGGTGATGATGTGGACGTTGTCTCTTGGTTGACTGTGTTGCAGCGCCTGCATGGCCGATTTCGAGTCCGTGTGAATTATGATGGACTTGTTGTGTTGTGTTGCAGCGTGTTGTAGGGCCTTTGAGATTGCTACCAGTTCTGTTTGTAGGGTGGAGCAGTCATTGGAAAGTCTCCATTGGAGGGTCTGACCTTGGGTGTAGAAGGCCGCTCCGGATCTATGATGTTTTGGGTCCACCGAGCCGTCTGTGAAGTATGATGCTGCATCAGCCGGTGTCTCGGTGGCTATGGCTTCGAGAGTTATTTTTTTGAGGTCCTCCTTCTGGAGGTTGGCTTTACTATCACCTAGGTCGGTAAATTTGAGTGTGGCTGGTGGAGGGCTCCATGGTGGAGGAACAGCGTAACCATTGTCTCGTGTGTCTTGGTTGTTCTTGACGAGTGTTTCTGCTTGCAGGTGTCGGATGACCTCGCTTGCCTCGTGCGACCAGGTGGCCCCTCGCACTCTGTGGTCGAGGTGGAGGGAGGCACTGATTCGAATCTTGGCAACTGTGGGCTTGTCTGCTCTACAGATTTTGGCGAGGAGACCGGCTGTCACCTGCTTGACTCGTACTGCCAGGGGTGGTAGTTCGGTTTCCATTTGCAGATTGCAAATTCTGGTCCACATGGGTGCTCCGAGCATGGTCCTGAGAGCATTGTTTTTGATGACTTCTAGCTTAGCTATTTGGTCTTCTCTCAGTCCAATGAGTGCTGGAGCACTGTAATCTACCAGCGATCTGATGGCGGCTGTGTAGTAGGCTTTGAGCACATGAAGGTTTGCTCCTGCGGATTTGCTGGTGAGCGACCTCATTATATTGTGTCTGCTCTTCGTCCTGTGCCTGAGATACTCGAGTTGCGGCTTGAAGGTGAGTTTCTGGTCAAACCAGATTCCAAGACACTGGTGGGCGTTGGTCCAGACTACCGGCGTGTTTTGTATGGAGAGCATCTTGTCTGGTGTGTCTGTGCAGATGGCCATCGCTTTCGCCTTGGCTGGATTTATCTTGAGTCCAAGTCTGTTGCACTCCTCTTCTATAAGTTGGAGTGCGTGTTGCGTGTTGGCTAGTCTGTTTGATCCTCTTACTATAAGCTGTAAGTCGTCTGCATAGCATAGGAGCTTGGCTGTTTGTCTGAAAGGAAGTTTGACTAGATTTTCCATCAGGACATTGAACAGCATTGGACTGAGGATGCCTCCTTGTGGGGTTCCGTTTTCATGGACCCTGTAGCTTGAGGTTGCTCCCTGAAAGCGTACTCGTGCTTCTCTCTGTGTGAGGTAGTTCTGGATCCACCCCAGCAACCTTCCTTTGACGCCTTTTTTAGCGAGCGTAGTTGTAATGGCCAATGGATTTGCTAGTTCGAAGGCTTTCTCCAGGTCGAGGAAGACCACCAGAGCTGGTTTGTTGTCCACTGTGCTGAGTATCTCGGCGATGTTGTTGCCTGTGCCGGTGTTCTCGGTGTAAGCAAAGATGTGAGGGTGTGGGCTGCCTACTTTCCACTTGAGTCGGTTGAGAGCCATTCTTTCTCCCGTCTTCGCTATGCAGCTGAGAAGGGAGATGGGCCTCGGTTTGTCTGGTTCTCTGGGCTTCGGAATGGGCTGTATATCTGCCTTCTTCCATTCCGGTGGGAGTCTTTGTGCTGTCCACGAGGCATTGATGGCTTGCAGCAGAGCCTCGTGTCCGGCTGTACCGGCATGAGAAAGCATGGAGTAGGTTATCCTGTCGGCCCCTGGTGCTGTGCCCTTGCTTCGTTTTAGCGACTTCTGGAGTTCTTGCTGGTTGAATGGTCTGTCAGTGTCATCTTCACTGTTGCAGGCCTCTTCGATCATCTGGAGTCTGACCTGTCGCAGACGCCGTTGTGTCTCCTCCGCATGTCTCGGGAGGTTTTTCGTTGCTGCTCGGTCAGAGAACAGTTTTGCAAGTCTCTCGGCTTCCTCTTCTGGGTTGGGATGGGTTGGTGGTGGTGGTGTTGCCTTCCCAGATGCCCTTCGGATCTGGGCCCACATCTTGCCAAGGGAGGTGTGCTCGTTCAGTTCGGAGCACCACTTGAGCCAGCTTACGTTTTTTATTTCTTCCTTCTCTTCCCTGGTATCCTTAACTATAACTTGCAGGAGATGTCTGTTTGTTGCCGTGGGATGTCTCCTGTAGTTTCTTCGGGCCATGTTCACTCTGTGGTTGAGTTCTTTCACCCTGGGACAGTAGTACCAGTAATCATTGTACTGTCTTGATGTGGGTTTTGTTTTTGGGATAGCCTCTTCTGCCGCTTGGTGAAACGCCTCGACAAATTGGTGGTGGAGGGTTGTCTCATCCACGGGTGCTGCGCCGGCCGGCTGTGATTTTTCGCGCCACTTAGCCAGGTGTTTCTTAAAGAGTCCCCAGTCTGCCTTTTGGGTATTGTATCTCCATCTCGGGGGGGTGGAGTGGGGAGTTTGTTCACCTTCAGCGTTGTTAGGGTTGCGAAGTGGTCGCTGGTCAGCGTGGGGTGTATCTGCCAGGAGGCCGAAGGCTGTAGTGCACTGGAGACGAAGGTTAGATCTAGCCTTCCTCCCCTAGTGTGGGTGGGCTCTCCGGTGTTCAGGAGGCAGATCTCGGGTGTATCTTGAAAGGTGGTGTATAGGTGTAGGCCGTCTTCATTTGTGGGGCTTGCCGAGCTTAGGAAGGGATGATGTGCGTTGAAATCCCCTCCTATGAGTGTGGCGTGGTCAGCGGCCGAAGCAAATAATTGAGTAACCTCCAGTGAGCCCCTTGGGTTCTTGTAGATGTTGTGAACAGTTAATTCCCGTTCTTGGAGGGTTACTTTGACGGCCTGTGTCTCGATGTTTTCCCCACATGGAAATTGCTGCGTGACATCGGCGGAGGGTATGCTTGACTTGACCAAGATCATACATCCTCTTGTTGACGCCTGCGTGAAATGCCTCCTGTATGTCTTGTAACCGCTGAATTTGAAACAGTGGTGTTCTTGTAGAAGTGTTTCTTGTAGAGTATGATGTCAAGCTTGTCCTTGGCTGCTGCTTCTTGTAGGAGGTGTTTCTTGTTTTTGATGCCCTGAGCATTCCATGTTAGGATGTTCAGGGTGCTGATGTTTTCCACCACTGTTTCATCGGGGACTTCTGGTGGTCCTCGATGGAGATGTCCAAGTTCGATTCCAACTGGATCAGGTTCATATCTTCGTGTTCTGTGGTTTTTGCCTTCTGGGCCGTGGTTCGGTTCAGGGGAGTTGAAACGTCCAGTTTCTTTCTGGGAGCTGTCGGTATCTTGGGTTCTCTGGTGGCCTTCTTCGGTGTAGAGTGTACCTCGGCTGTCACTCGTGTGAGGACCGGCGTGGCTTCCTCCACTGAGTTGGCTGGAGCTGTGGCGACTTGCCCGAGGACGCTCCCCATGAGTATTTGGAGCTGTGTGGGTTGGATCTTGTGGCCCAGTAGTCCGGCTAGGCCCTCCGCGAAGGTTGTCAGTACCTTGGCTAGGTCTGATACGTGTATCATTCCTTCTGGTGCCTTGGTGTGTGCTTCTTTTGTCTTTCTCGTGGTTGTCGTTGTCTGCTGCTTGGGTGGCTGAGGTGTGGCCGTAGTGAGGCCAGGAAACTGGGCTGCACTTTGGGTGTTGACTGGCTGAGGAGGTTGTCTTTGTTGTTTTGGCCTTTGGGTTCCCCACACGAAGGTACTTGGTGGGGCTGGTGTGTAGGCGGTGGGGGCCGGTCTTGCTGCTGGTCGGTTTGCCTGGACCCTCTTTGTTCTCTCGGAGCATCCAGGATTCCAGGCGTGGTGTTTGCCCCCGCAGTTGGCACACTTGGGGGCAATTTTTTCCCCATTTTTCAACTTGGTGAGGCAGGAGTGTGTGCCGTGCTTCTGTGCGCAGACTGCGCAGATTTCCTTGTACGTGCACCTTGTCTGATGGTGCCCGTATTTCTGGCATCTGAAGCACCGCAGGGGCTCTGGGACGAAGGGCCTCACTTCGTAGATCCCCCAGGTTTTGAGGTCTATGGTGCTGGGGGGTGAGCCGTAGTGCGTTATGAGCACTTGTTTCGTGGTGGCCGTCTTGTCGGACAGGGGAGAGCATCTCTCGGCTTTTAAGATCTTCGGGTGGTTCTCCAGGGGTTCGAGAGGTAGTTCCTTTGGGTACCGGAGGACTACCGACTTCATCAGTTTCTGGGCGGGGTCCAGCTTTGTTAACGCAACGGTGGTGGTGTTTTGCAGGTAAGTGTCGAGGGTGGTGGCAGAGTCCTTGTCTTTGGGGTGAATAATCATCTCCCCCTTTAGGTTGGGCCGCACTGAGAACTTGGCCAGTGGGTTTTGCTTTTCCATCTCTGTGACGGCGGCATATGTTGTTTTTGCGTCCGTTTTCGTGATTCGGAATTTTGGCAGTGTCGTTGGAGGTGAGCTGGTGGTGGTGATGGGTGCCTTTGGGGCTGCTTGACGGCATTCGTTTCCCGAAAAAGCACGTCGGCGTTTCTTGTTTTCTACCTTCGTCCAGTTGTCCTCAGTGGCGGTAGCAGTGGTGGTGGAGTTGTTGGAGGTGGTGGCAGTGTTCCTACTTTTCAGGGCTTCATTGAAGGCGCGTAACTGGTCCGCTTTCTCTGTGCGAAGCCTGTCGTAGTTCGGGTCGTCAGGTTGGCGGTTCAGGCGGGGGTCGCGGTTAGGAGGGCGTACGCGCTCCATAACCGGGTTATTTTATTTTTTTTTTTAGATCCTACCTATTCCGGTTGAGTAAATAGCAGAGGAATTACAGCACTCCCCACTGGCTGGTGGTCGTAGAGTGGTTCCTGAGCTTCTCTCCCGGAGCCCCGTTGGGGAAGCCTACTTCCTAGTGTATGTGACTGCTCACTTATAGACGTGAGCTAAGTGTGCCTATTTGGGAAGGATAAGGATTGCTACCCTCTTTCCAGGTGGACCCGCACGATCACGGTTTTCCTGGAAAGACTCGGCTGGGATGGGTTTTGCTCCAACCCCCTTTCGTGTTCACAATCTCCTGGGAGGGAGGTGAACAGTTACAGGGGGGACCGCAGGACGAATACACTTTTGAGGGTGCAGGTCCCTAGGCCAGAGCGAAAAAGGAAAAATAGTAGTAGAAGGAAAAGAGCTCAAACCACGCCGGGAATATCGCGCTATAACTGCTCTCCAGCTGGAGTGTGGGTCACTCACACCACCAGTGGGGAGGGCAAGCTAATGCTCGATAAACCGAGAACGCTCGTGAGTTGTTGTGGACGATGACGGTCGTGGGTGGTCCGGTCCGGGAAGATGGCCAACAATGGTACAAGGGAGAGGGCGGTCTTCACAGTTCCGGGTCCAGCAGGAGGTCTTGTTGAGAGGTCTTCTTAGTTCAGGAGCGATGTGAGAACGATACGATACGAAGTCTTTAGTTAAGAGGTGAAAGAAGATTATTAGGAGTTGAAGGAAAAGTGGTGAAACTGAAATACAGTAGGAGTAGAAAGAATCTGGGCTCAACCAGATCGCTTCATCTTTCTTATTGGTGTTTTGTCTTTGTTCTGCTCCCTTGGGTCGTCAGACCTTTGTATTAATATTGGTTTATTTATATAATGCTGCTTATTATTATTATTTGTTATTGTTGGAGTTAGTGAGCCCGCCCAGGTCCTTGTGTAACTGGGAGGGTAGTCACATTTTTTTTTTTTGAGGTGTTAGTTAAGTGTTAGTTGTGTTAGTCTAAAGGTACACTGTATGGAGAGGCCTGCCAGGTTCTTAGTGGAGCTGGTTGGTCACTCTCATCTTTATTCCTCTAGTAATGTTTTATGTGTAAATGTGTATATTGGGGCAGGAGGTGGTTCAATTACTTCTTCCTGGCTGATGTAGCTGGGAGGGTAATCACATTATTATTATTATTATTATTTTTTTTTTCGGAGTTATATTTTTTTTTTTTTTGTGTAGCTTAGTCACATTTTTTTTTGGCTTGTTAGTTTGTTAAATGTTAAATGTTAAATATTAGTTATGTTAGTCTAAAGGTACACTGTATGGAGAGGCCTGCCAGGTTCTTGTGGAGCTGGTAGGTCACTCTCATCTTTTATTCTCTCTATTAATGTTTTATATGTATATTGGGGCAGGAGATGGTTCAATTACTTTCTTCCTGGCTGATTTAAACCAACTGTGTTCTTGGAATTCTTCGTTGTCTATATTATTTATCCAGTTTTGATATGTTTCTGTGTTAAGTTCAGTCACTTTTTTCCAAATATTTACAGCTTTGTTGTGTATATCTACATTGATTGCTAAGAGGTTTGCTTTCTTGTGTAGCTGTTCATTATTGATGTGGTCTGTATATTTTATGTTATATATAAATCTGAGGGCTATATTTTGTACTGTTTGTAACCTTTTAATGCACGTTTTACTAAGGGTGTTCAATGGGATGGGTGGGTAGTCCATAATTGATTTAACAAGGGCAATATAAATCTTTCTTTTGTTATTAATGCTAAGGTTCTTAAAGCGTTTTATTTTTGATAATCTTATTCTTGCCTGTCGTTCTTTATCTTTTAAGTATGTTATATATCCTCTTTTTGTTAGTTTTAATCCAAGCATCCTGCCTTCAGTGTCGTATGGGTATAGTTCCTGGTCGACTATTACTGGACTTGTTTTAATCTTGGCTATTGGTATTATCTTGAATTTGTTCTTATTTGTCCTGATTTTCCATTTTTTCTCAAAATCATTTATGTTTTTTATCGCTCTTACCGTGTAGAGTGCCATAAATTGGGTTGATTTTCCTGGGTATGATACTATTTGAGTAATATCATCAGCAAACATTACATATTCGCTAAAGGGGGTAGGTTGAGGTGTGTCTGAAGTATAAATTGTATATAGTGTTGGAGAAAGGCATCCTCCTTGAGGTACTCCACTCTCAAGATTAAACATAGTTCCCATAAAGTTTCCAATTTGAATTTGTGCTCTCCTATCATCTAAATAGTTACACAATATTCTTAGCAAGTATTCGTTAAGTCCCAGTTTTAATATTTTATATTTCAAGCCTAAATGCCAAACTTTATCAAAAGCCTTAGAAACATCCCTTAAAATTATATTGATCTGGTTACCCTTGCTTTTTTCTATTGCAATTATTTCCGTTATTGTAGCTATTGCAGTTAGGGTATTTCTATTGGGCATAAATCCATGTTGTCTGTTGTTAGTTTTCCCATGTTGTGTTAAAAAGGCTATAAGTCTTGAATTTAATATTTTTTCCAATAGTTTCCCGGTAATTTCTAATAAAGATATTGGCCTGTAGTTTAATATTTCCTTATTGTCCTTACCCTCCTTAGGAATAAATATCATTTTAGCATATTTTAGTTTGTCTGGAAAGTAACCAGTTATTAAGCATGCGTTATAAATGTTTAATAGTGTATTTAAAATGTTTTCAGGTAGATTCATGATCATATTTCGTGTAATACCTGTGAGCCCAGGGGCTTTTTCCTTAAATTTCCTCAGACAGTGCATCATTTCTCCCATGGTTATTATTTGATTATTAGGTAATAAGTTATAGTCTATATATTGCCTTGGGGTGATTCTATGTATTTGTCTTCCCATTTCTTCTTCTATCCTTTCTTCGTGTTCACTATCAAAATCTTCATTTTCCTCATCTGATATTTTAAAAACTTTTACCCATTCCTTTTGAATGCTGACTCTTGTTCATTTTCCTCGTGCAATTTTGTTCCATTTTGGTCTTTAATGTATGGTGTTTTTTGCTTGTTGTGCCCCATCATCTTGTTTATGGAAGTCCAAAATGTTTTTGTGTCTTTAGTCATGTCAGCCGCCATTATAATATCATTCCATTTTTTATTGTTTGCTTCCTTACATGCGTCTCTTAATTTTATCTGTAGTGCTGTCTGTGTCGTATATAGCCATCTGTTACTGCCGTGTCTTTCCATATACCTGTTTATTTCATTGTAATGGGTCTGGATTAATTTAACTTCTTCTGGTAGTCTGTTGTTGGGTAATGTTCTAAAGTGTGAAGTAGGAGTGTGTTTGGTTATAGATGTTTTTATTGCTGAGTGCAGTCTGTCCATTTCTGAGTCTATATCTTCTGTTGTTTTCCCTTGTAGGTTAATCGAGTGGTGATTACTTAAGTCGTCTTTGAAGCTGTCCCAGTCTGTTTTACTCATTTTCAGTCTCTTTTTTATTGGTATCTGTATGGGGCTTGTTGACAGTGTTAGTATAATTGGCAGATGGTCACTGCCTGTAAGAGGTCCCTGTATTATATGGTAATTGAAAAAGGCTTTGTTGTTGGTAAAAATTTTGTCTGGTGTCGATTGTGTATTGTGATTTCTCCAGGTTGGAAAGTTAGGACCCAGATGATTGATTTTCCCTAAATTTATTAATTGATTAAGGGCGTTTCCCACGACGTTATTATTTGTATTGTCAAAAATCCTATGTCTGGCGTTAAAGTCTCCTAAGATGTACATCGGATGACTATTGTTAGCCAATTTTAATAGGTCTTCTATAGGTAAGTAGGGTCGTCTCGGTGGGAGATAAGTAGTAGCAATAATTACGTCTCCTTGAGTTGTATTTATTTTTATTGCTAGAAATTCATCCTGGAAGTCATCAATTAGTTTAAATTTTAAGTTTCTTTTAACCGCTATCGCTACTCCGTCATTTTTCTCGCCCGATTTATTTCTTTGGTTTACATAATAGTTAAAGAGTTTTATGTTGTTGTTTTCTGTCTCACCGTGACTGTTTATTAGTATAATGTCAGGGTCAATTTCTTGATATATATTACTTAGGTTAATTCTCTCGGTCTTCCAGTTTCTTACGTTGTGTTGTATTATTCTTAAAGTTCTTACTGTTTGTCTATTGTCCATTATTTCTTATACTTGGATTGTGACTGTTGAAGTGGAGACCTATCATCCTGTTTCCCGCTTCTGACTCTTCTAAACTCTGACGGGTCTACTATTTTAAAGTCTTTGGTCGTAATCTTTAGTTTGTCCGTAGTAATTAGTGACCAGACATAATCTTCACTTAGGGATTTTTCTTGATATGTCCACTTGTATATCCCTCCTTCACAGTTTTTTACTATTGTCCCTCCTGTTGGTCTCGATGTTGGGATTCCATGTTTTGTTGTAGTGATAACTTTTAATCCAATTTCTTCAGCAGATTCAGGTTGTATATTGTGATCAGTTTCCATCTTATCTTCTCTCCTCCTACTCCTTTGTCTTATAGTCTGTCCTTTTGTTATTTCTATCTTCTCTTTGTCACTTCTAGTCATTTGTCTGGGATCTCTATCAGTCGCTTGTGTTCCTTGTGTATCAGCTGTTGCTCCTTGCTCAAACCTTTGTTCGTCTAGATGTAGTCTTTCTCTCAGTTCGCTTGCATATGTTGCCTGAAATAGTTTTTCGGATTGTGGATTCTCTGGAAATATCATCTCTGGTAGGTTATTCAATTTAAACATTTTCCTTAATTCCTCATTGTATGATCCGGGTGCAATGATATTGTGCAAATGTGCATGGATCATACTAATCATTACCTTATCATGTATTGGCTCACTTAGGTTTAATATGGTGGATTCTGGTCTATGAGCCTCTTGGACCGCTCTCTTGGCTATTTCGACGTATGTCGTATCCTTCTTGTCTTGTTCCTTTTTCCTTGTTTCTTGTTCCTTGTACTTTATCATGTGTTTTTTTATTGGGCATGCCATTGCTAACGTCCTATGTCCTATGTATGCATTCCCGTTTCTCTTACAGTTGAGACAGCCAACATGTGTATTCTTACATTCAGTGTAGGTATGGTCGTCGCCTGCACAATCTGAGCAGTACTTTTTTTCTTTTTCCGGACAGTCTCTCGTTGTGTGTTCTTCATATTTGTAGCAGGAGAAGCAAGTTTGCAGACTGATGAATGTCTCCTTCTTTATTTGATGTGGTGTGACTGACATGTTGAATATTAGAAAGCCCTGTTGTAAAACTTTCTCAGCCATTGACACTTCTTCAAAAGTAATCTTAAAAACATGAGTATAGACCTTTATCTTAATGACTTCTTCAATCTTCATCCACCTATTTTGGCGTTCCAGTTCATCTTTCAGGTCTTCCGATGTCTTCCTCCCGATCTCTTGGTCGACTTGACGAACAAAAACTGATCTTTTTGCTTTTTGTTCTGGTGGCATGACAACAATAAGGCCTTCATTGTAAAATATATCTCTTGCTTCTTTTGAAAGGATTTTATCTGAATCAAAGTCATCTTTACAGATTACTTTAAAACCTTCATTGGTGCTGAATATTCTTGTTAGTGGGACTTGCAGTTTGTTGTAAGTGATTTCTGCCACTTTTCCCCTTCCAATAGAGTGTCCCTTATCTCTATGTTTTATTCTAATGCTTGTTGTCATCTTCTTGATTACATCTAATCCTACCTATAACACAGGGCTCCTGCCTGGGAGCAGTGACCCCGCCCCCCCCTCTTGGACGGGCGTCGGGCTCGTAGGGTTCTGCACCCAGGTTACCTGTGACTATAGTTATATCTAAGAAAGTTGCCACCTACCGGTGACCCCCGGACAAGGGGTGCCCTGCACTATCACAGGTTCCCTTGCCGGATCGACCGTATCGCTAAGTCCCGCCTCCCGTTCAAAGAACGGAGTGCATGAGGGGGATGAAAAAAGGAAAGAAGAGGACTTAGAGAGTAGAAACAGCCTACCTACCACGCCACGTTCGGTTAGCCAATCAGAGCACCGCAGTAAACGTGCATGTATCACGCCACCGTGGGGCACCACTCATTGGCCAATCCAGGACGTAGACGCACGGGTAGTAGTCAAAATTTGGGGAGCCCAAATATTTGTTTTTTCCAAAAATTGGAATTTCCCGTACAATCTGTGATGGTAATTACACCGTCACTATGTTGAGTAAGTACAATCACTAGGATTGAGTGTCTTATCACAACAAAGTTGCAGACTGCTCAAACATGCAGCAAAAGAGGCAGGTCTTCGCAGCTCCGGGTCCAGTGTCTTCCTGTCTGACTGACTGATGTTGGGGATTACTGGCCTCTTCGCCATTAGGCTATTTCGGCCGAAGCTGATGTCTTCTTTCTTCTTCTAATCTTGGTCTTCTTTCTTGCTACAACTAATCTGATGTTCTTGTTTCTTCTTTTCTTGTTATTCTTGTGTTCTTCTTGTTCTTGGTATTTTGGTTACTTCTTTCTTCTTGTTGTTTTATTTGGGATGAATTATGGTATGCATGAGTGATATGATGGTGAGTTAGTGACAGACCAGATGAAATGGCTTGTCAGGTGACTAGTTTCTCTGTGATTTTTTTTTTTTTAATTATTTTTTATTTTGTCTTTTGTAGCCCGTGTCTTTTTGTTTGAATATGTGTTGGTGGGTGTCAGTTTAGCTTGATAAATGTGAGTGTTGTATGTAATGATAAGGTTTGTGATGTGTTTCTCATGTTGTATGTTTTAATTTTTGTTTTATTCATTTTTATTTATTTTTTTTAAAGGCATGGTTACATACATATAATAGATATAAAAAGAGTTCATGCGTGTGTCAATCATAACATGCCGATAAGATGGGTCTCCTTGAGGAAGGTTATTACTGCGTCACTTATGGTGACATTATCTTGCAATAGGTTGGGTACAGTCAGCACGAAGCCTTGCTCGGCAGCTAGGATCACCAGCTGCCGGCGCTCTGGTTCGTACTGGCTGCACTCAGTCAGAATATGTCTGATGGAGAGAATTAGGTTACAAGTGGCACAGATAGGTGGGAAGGATTTGTCAAGATAGGCCCCTAGGTGGGTCGGATAGGTACAATTCAGCCTTAGTCTGGCGAGAACGACCTCTTCCCTCCTATTCTTTCTATATGCTGAGGGCCAGTTTCCTATATTAGGCTTCCAGGTGTTGTGGAGATCCAACCTAGTCCATTCAAGTTGCCACTTTCCAAATGTATATGTCTTCCCCAAGGAGAGACACGACTGAGTCTCCCAGGGTACATTAGTTGTCTCCCCGAGACCCACAGTCGCTCTTGCTAATCTGTCTGCCTGTTCATTGCCCCAAATGTTACAATGCCCAGGCACCCACACCAGCACAATATTCTTGGCACACTCATGTAATTTATTAATAATGTTGCCCTGTATCTCATTGCTGGTAGTATTACCACCTTGAATTGCTTTAAGAGCTGACATGGAATCTGAAATTACAGCGACATCATTGACATTGCTTGTTATTGCAATGTCAATGGCTCTACTTATTGCGAACATTTCTGCAGAGAATATGGTTGTATGCCGCGGCAGGCGGGCGCTCCACTCCCCGTCTCTGCTCCAGATACCGGCTCCGACGTTGTCGTCAGTCTTGGACCCGTCGGTGTACACGTGAGTATAGGCGCTGAATCCTTCAAGAAATTGATAGAAAAGTTGCCTCAGGAGCTCAGGATGAAAGTCATTCTTCGCTCCCGGAAGCCACGATGTTTCCACATGGAAGTTGGGGTTCTCCCATGGCGGACACAACGGTGGAACGTATCTATCAACGTCTTCGAAATGGATACCAGCACCCTGGCACAAGGTCTGGAGGCGGACAACCGAGGACGGGGACCTACGCAGCTGCAGGAAACGGAATTTAGCAACAGCACACCAACCTGGGTGGTCTGTGCCGCGCTTCCTAGCCGTACTCAACCCGTACCTTAGCGTCAACATGTCCCTCCTCATGTGAAGTGGAGGGACGTGGGCCTCAACCTCTAGTTTACCTACACGTGTACACCTGTAAGCACCCAGACATAGACGAAGGCATCGGTTCTGTATTCTGGTTAGCTTTGCGAGTGTGGTGTTGCATGCCGAAGCATACAACTGGCATCCATAATCAAGTTTTGATCTGATCAGGGTCTTATACACCATTAATAAAGATTTCCTATCGGCTCCCCATGTAGTACCTGATAAAACTTTCAGGATGTTTGTGACTTTAAGACATTTACTTTCAAGTTCGTTAATGTGGTTTTTCCACGTTAATTTCCGGTCAAAATGAACACCAAGAAATTTAACTGAAGTCTGAAATTTGATAGGAGTATCATTTAATTTTAATACTGGATTACTAATGTTACGTTTCTTAGTGAAGACTACTCCTACTGTCTTCTCAACTGAAAACCTAAATCCCCATTGTATTGCCCACTGTTCCGCGGCTTTTAGGCCGGCTTGCACCCTTTGTGCAGATAGCCTCTCAACTCGAGAGGAGCGCCAGATTGCGCAATCGTCAGCAAACAAGGAGAATTTGAGGTCACTTAAGCTGGGGGCTGGTGATAGGAAATCATTAATCATTATAAGGAATAAAATTGGGCCCGAAACGCTACCTTGTGGAACTCCATTTTCAAAGACAAATGTGTCTGACTTTACGTTACCTTTTAATTTGACGGAAAAAGTCCTGTCTTGCAAAAAATTTCTAATAAAAATTGGCAAATTACCTCTCAGACCCAAGGCGTGGAGCTTCATCATGAGGCCAGTCCGCCATGTCATGTCGAAAGCTTTTTCTATGTCTAAGAATACTGCAATTAATGTTTCTTTACTGCAAAGAGCTTTTGAGATGTCAGTTTCAAGACTTATTAAATGATCTAGTGTGCTTCTACCTTGGCGGAAACCACACTGTCGATCATTCAATAAGTTGTTACTTTCCAAAAAATACATTAGTCTACGCTTTATCATACGTTCCATGACCTTACACAGACAGTTTGTGAGCGAAATCGGACGGAATGAGTTGGTGTTGTTCGGGCATTTGTCCCTCTTCGGGATCGGTACGACATGGGCAAAGTGCCATGAGTTTGGAAACGTTCTGGACGTCCAGATCTCATTGTACACTTCTAGCAATTTGTCCAGGTTTCCCTGGTCAAGGTGCTTAATCATCTCGTATCGTATACCGTCAGGTCCAGGAGTAGAGCCCTTGCCCTTATTAATAGCAAAGGAAAGTTCCTCTGGGGAAAATGCTCGATTGTAGCCCTGTTCGTCCCCCCCGTTCTCGAAGTCGAGATGCAAGAGCTCAGCACGATCACGGAACACGCCGAAGCGTGGATCATGATTGGTGGAGCTACTGGCATCTGCAAACTTCTGGCCTAGGGTGTTGGCAATGGCCTGGGGTTCGTCGAGAATCCGCCCTCCACTACTCACCTGTGGGATAAAACTCCTTCCTCCTTTGGATCTGACCCGGTTTATAGCCGACCATACCTCAGAGGAAGGGGTATCCTTGTTAATAGTGGAGACGAACGCCCGCCAAGACTCTCTCTTACACTCCCTGAGAACCCTCCTAGCCTTGGCTCTAGCTTTTTTATATTCAATTAAGTTAACAAGTGATGGAATTCTATTGAATAAACGACATAGCCTATTTCGCTCACAGACCACTCGTCGGCAGTCTGGTGTCCACCATGGAACTCCAGGCCTGTGGGTTTTTGCAGAAGTCTTAGGAATTGTTAAATCTGCTGCGTGTATTATAGCTTGTTGTATGTGTGTAATTTTGGTGTTGATGTCTTGTCCAATGGTGTCTATACGAACGGCTCCTGAGTAGGCCCTCCAGTCTGCTTTCCTAAGGTTGTAGCGCACCTCGGGAGTAGCCGTTGGGGCGCCACACTCATAAGAAATGCAGATCGGAAAATGGTCGCTACCCAGAGAGTCGTCGTATGTAGAAAATTTACAATCTAGTAGCAAGGCAGCATCAACTATAGAAAGATCTATAGCTGACGCTGTGCCAAATCGTTCGTCCACTCGAGTTGCACTACCGTCATTCAGAAGAGACAAGTTGGAGTTGAGGATAGCTGCAGCCACCTGCTCTCCCCTCCCGTCACTCCGGACACTGCCCCACCGCAAATGGCGAGCATTGAGGTCGCCGAGGATCATTTTCTTTCCTGGCAGTTGGTTAAATAGCTCCTCAAGCTCACCATCGTCAATGAGCCCGCCCGGAGGACAGTATAGTGAACAGATGGCAACATAGCCAGTCCGAATCTTAACTCTGCACGCCACAGCCTGCAGGTTCACGTTCAGATTGACTCCTTGCTGGGCAAATGAACTCCGAATGTATAGGGCTACCCCCCTTAGGTTGTCTCCCCTGTAGGACGTGTAGTTGTCAAACACAGGTGGGTCGTCCTGACCCGCAAGTAGCGTCTCTTGTAGGCAAAAAACGTCCGGCCTGAATAATGACATTAGTAAATGAAATTGAGCGTTTTTATTCCTAGCACCTCTGCAATTCCACTGTATGATACTGAATTTTAAGTCTGAGAGTTGATATGGTCAGCGTTTTGGGCTTTATTTTTCTTTCCTCTTGTATATGGGGGGGAAAGAGGGTTCGTGGAAGGATCCCCCTCATCAGATGAGCAGTCTCCCGGCTCCAAAGAGCCAGTACTCTGCTCGGCAGGGGCTCCCTGCCCCTGGTGTGGTTGAAAAGCGTAAAAGAGTGGTTGTGGTGTTGAGTCTCTTATCATGCATTCTTGCGATTGCGTTCTCCTCCTTACGTTGGGGTAGATAGGGTCGTGAGTCTGTTTGGGTTTCGGGGTCAGGTATAACTTGTTAGTTTGGGTCTCGTTATTGGTCATAGTTGTATTAGTGTTCTCGTCTTTGGCGTCTGTGGTTGAATAACCGGTGATTGTGGGGTCAGTCTGTGTTGCGATGGTCTTGGTCTCAGTCTGCGTTCCAGTGGTGCACATTTTGAGAGGTGAGGTATTTTTGGATACAGCGGATGCAAAGGACATTCCAGGTGTTGGTGTCTGCAAGGACAACTCCACCTGCCTCTTAGCCTCCTTGTAGTCCAAATTGTTCTCTGCTCTCACCCTACTGATCTCATACTCCCTCAGGTAGGAAGGGCACTTCCTGTCTGAGGCAGCATGCTGACCGGAACAGTGGTAGCATTTTTCCTCCGTTTGTGTACAGTCATCGTCCCTGTGTCCGGTCTGAGCACATTTGGAGCATACCTGGGTGTTACGGCAGGCCTTACCAGTGTGTCCAAACCTTTGGCAGTTAAAACAACGCATTGGGAATGAAATGTATACTTTGGTCTGGACCCTCTCATATCCTACCAAGACATGAGTGGGCCTAACAAGTCCGTCAAAAGTGAGTACTGCTGTAGTTGATCGTTTTCGTTCACCGTCTGTGGTCTTCCTATTAAATACGTAAGCATCGACGACTCCTTGATCTTTCATGTGGTACTTAATTTCGTCATTAGTCATCCCCTGAAATTCGTAGCTGTTAACTACAGCCTTACAGGTGTTGAGAAATGCTGGGATATATGGTTCCACTTTTGTTGTATGAAAAGTTTTAAGATTCAAGGCGTCCCTCATTTGCTGTGCGTCTTTAACAGTAACTTGGAGTTCGCCTTTTCTTGTCTTTCGGACTTTCTCCACGTCCCCTATCTGATCCTTAATGGCCTTCTGTATGATGAATCCATTAATTTTGTCAAACGAGGTAGACGTGTCAATAGTCCGAAAGTGGATTACTCGGGCCTTCTCAGTTGATACTTGTATGTTTCGTCTTTGTTGAGTAGTTTGGTCGGTAGCCGTTACATTGTCTGAGTTTGTCGTTGGTCGTGGCAGTCGTGGGTCATGATTGGTCTCCCGCCTCTGCCTGTCCCTGCCTGGACGAGCAGAGGGGGGCTTGGTGCTTCCCCTCCCAGAGGGCATGGTTGGGGTGGCTGGGAACCACCCCTTGGGTACAGCTTTGCTTGTTTAATTACATGTATGGTTTTGGTGCACTAAGGTTATGCAAGGCCCTCAGTGCAAAAAAAAATACTTTTACTTAAGGACGACCCCCGAACAGTGGTGTGCCTGCACGATCACAGACGTCACTGCTGGATTGGCCCAGGTTTTCCCCGACCCCCACTGGAGACACACAATCCCACTCCGTGAGGTGCGCACCACTGGGGGGGCTCTCGCACGAATACTGAATTATGAAAATTCAGCAGGTGCCTCGGCCAGGGTAAGTATTAGAAAAAAAGAAGTAAGAGAGAAAGCCCTCCTACCACGTCAGGAAGGACAACAGTTAGCGCTTCCCTCGCAGTTGTGTGGGTCACTCACACTAACTGTGGGGAGGGAATGCTAAGGTTGTCAATCCTGGGCGCTCGTGAGGTGTCAAAAATTGTAAGTGACAGAGCCACTTTTAAAATGAATTGATGAATGATGAAATGTTGCAATGCTTTAAATAGCAAGAACAAGTGCAAGTGCAATCACACAAGATGCAGCGGTCAATGGCGAAGAAAAACCGTTACAGAGTACTGTTCCCGCAAGAACGTCAGTCTCCTCCCGTGTCCAATCAGCCTCGTCTTCCTGTCTGTTGTTGTTGTTGTATAGATTGTCGGACCGTAGTCCGACACGGGCCTTTGCCTATAGGCGGCCCGTTTGGTGGTTCCGGCTGGAGCTCCAGGAGCAGCCAGACCGGATTGGGATTGGAGGTGGTCCCACCTGCAGATTGGAGGGATACTGCAGGTTGCAAGTGTGAGCGTACCCCCGATCAGTGGACGCTTACCACCAGCCCCCACTCTTGGACGTGGTCAGCTTCGGAGTGGCGCGCCCCCAGAACTGGGGTCCGCACTTGCTGGGAGAGGATGCTTTCTAAGCTATCTGGGTGGTGGGTATCGTGTGATGACCGTGTGATGACCCGGAGTAGGTGGTGAATGTGGTCTGTATGGGCCTTTCGGGTTAGAGTGGCCGCTGGTGTTGTGTGTGTTTCTTGGGAGATTTGAGTTCTGTTTCGGAGGCTTTGTGTGACCTCGCAATCGAGGAGATAGTGTTCAAGTGGGTTGGCTGCTGGCTCCTGACAGTAGGTGCATTCCGTGACGTCATTTCCGATCATCTGCCAGGAGCACTTGTACCCTAGTCGCAGTCGGTGAAGGCTGACTTGGGTTTGTCTTGGAGTTTTCTTGTCTGCGAAAGGTGGTTCCCCTTTTGTGGCCGCCAGGTACCATTTGGCTGATTGGGAACCAGCGTTGAGTGCATGAAGGAAGCTCTTTTTGATGTGGAGCTTGGTAGTCTTTCTGAGGTGATTCTTGATCTGTTGCACACTTGCTGGAACTTGGATGTGTACGCTACTAGAACGTGTAGCTGCCTTGGCTGCTTCGTCTGCCACGTCGTTTCCTCCGATCCCTACATGACTGGGAATCCAGTGTAAGACGACTGGTCGGTTTTGGCTTTGGAATTCCTGCAGCTGTGCGAGGATCGAGGTGATGATGTGGACGTTGTCTCTTGGTTGACTGTGTTGCAGCGCCTGCATGGCCGATTTCGAGTCCGTGTGAATTATGACGGACTTGTTGTGTTGTGTTGCAGCGTGTTGTAGGGCCTTTGAGATTGCTACCAGTTCTGTTTGTAGGGTGGAGCAGTCGTTGGAAAGTCTCCATTGGAGAGTCTGACC
>NW_024711781.1:0-6203 GCF_018991925.1 Homarus americanus | reverse complement strand
TAACAAATTCCCTGCTCGGGTATAGCAAAGGGCCTGATCGAGTAAGACAAAGTCTCATGATCGAGTATAACAAAGTCACCTGATCGAGTATAACAAAGCCCCTGGACGAGTATAAAGACCCCCGATCGAGTATAACAATGTCCCTGATCGAGTATAACATATCCCATGATCGAATATAACAAAGTTCACTGGTGGAGTTATAACAAGTCCCTGATCGAGTATATCAAAGTCTCCCGGTCGAGTATAACAAAGTTTTCTAATAAGTATAACAAAGGCCCTCGTCGTGTATAACAAAGTCCTCTGATCGAGTATAACAAAGTCCCGTTATCGAGTATAACATATCCTCTGATTGAGTATAACAAAGTCCTCTGGTCGAGTATACAATTCCCTGATCGAGTCCAAAAAGGCCTCTAAGTGAGTATAACAAAGTCCCCTGATCAAGTATAACAAAGGCCCTTGATCGGAGTATAACAAAGGCCCCTCATCGAGTATAAAGTCCTCATCGAGTATAACAAGCCGCCTAATCGAGTATAACAAAGTCCCTGGTCGACTATAACAAGTCCTTTTCGAGTCTAACAAAGTCCTTATCGAGTATAACAAATTTCCCGCATCGAATATAACAAGTCCCTTATCGATTATAACGAAGTCTCTTAATCGAGTATAACAAAGGCCCTGGTCGAGTATAACAAAGTCCCTGATCGAGTGTAACAAAAATCCCTGATCGAGTATAACGAGGCCTCTCATCGAGTATAAGAAAGTCCCTGATTGAGTATAACAAAGCCGCCTAATCGAGTATAACAAAGTCCCTGGTCGACTATAACAAAGTCCTGTTTGGAGTCTATCAAAGTCCCTTATCGAGTATAACATATTCCTTATCGAATATAACTAAGTCCTATCGAGTATAACAAAGTCTCCTAATCGAGTATAAAAGGCGGTCAAGTATAACTAAGTCCCCTTATCGAGTAAACAAAGTCTCCAATTGGAGTATAACAAAGTCCCTGATCGAAAGTACAAAAAAAAGTCCCCTGGCCCAGTATAACAAAGTCCTCAGATCGAGAAGCACCAAAGTCCCCTGATCGATTATAACAAAGTACCCCGGTCGAGTATAGTAAGGGGCAGTGATCGAGTAAGACAAAGTCCCCTGGTCGAGTATAACAAAGTCCCTGATCGAGTAGATAACATCAAAGCCCGATGGGTGAGTATAAATAAAGTTCCCTTATCGAGTATAACAAATTCTGATCGAGTATAATAAAGTCCCCTGGTACAGTATATAACAAAGTCCCCTAATCGAGTATAACAACATATCCTCATTGAGTATAACAAAGTCCCCTGGATCGAGTTTAACAAAGGCCCCTGATCGAGTATAACAAAGTCCCTGGTCGAGTATAACAAAACTCCCTGGTCGAGTATAACAAAGTCCCCTGATCGAGTATAACAAAGTCCACTGATCGACTATAACAAAGTCCCTGAATGATTATAACAGTCCCCTGGTCGAGTATAAATAACAGCGTCTCATCGAGTATAACAAAGTCCCTTGATCAAGTATAACAAAGTCCCTCAACGAGTATAACAAAGTCCCCTGATCGAGGATAACAGCGTCCCTGATCGAGAGCAATAATGCCCCCTGATCGAGTACAACAAAGTCCTCTATATCGAGTTTAACAAAGGCCCGTGGATCGAGTATAACAAAGTCCCTGGTCGAGAGCATCAAAGGCCCCTCATCGAGTTTAACAAAGGCCCTCATCGAGTATATAACAAAGTCCTCAATCAAGTATAACAAAGTCCCTGAATGAGTATAACAAAAATCCCCAGATCGAGAATAACAAAGTCCGCTGATCGAGCATAACAAAGTCCCCTGATTGAGTATATAACAGCCCCTCATCGAAAGTATATAACAAAGTCCCCTGATCAAGTATAACAAAGTCCGCTGATCGAGTATAACAAAGTCCCCTGATCGAGTATAACAGAGTCCCTGATCGAGTATAACAAAGGCCCCTGGTCGAGTATATATAACAAAGGCCCTCATCGAGAGTTTAACAAAGGCCCCCACGAGTATAACAAAGTCCTCTTAACCAAGTATAACAAAAGTCCCTGAATGAGTATAACAAAAATCCCAGATCGAGAGAATAACAAAGTCCGCTGATCGAGTAAACAAAGTCCCCTGATTGAGTATAACAAAGGCCTCATCGAGTATAACAAAGTCCCTGATCAAGTATAACAAAGTCCGCTGATCGAGTATAACAAAGTCCCCTGATCGAGTATAAATAGTCCTTGATCGAGTATAACAAAGGCCCTGATCGAGCTTTTAACAAAGGCCCTGATCGAGTATAACAAAGTCCCTGGTCGAGCAACAACCCCCTGGTCGAGTATAACAGCGTCCTCATCGATTATAAGAAAACTCTGATCGAGTATAACAAAGCCGCCTTAATCGAATATAACAGCCTCTGGACGAGTATAACAAAGTCCCCTGAACCGAGTATAACAAAGTCCCCTGATCGAGTATAACATATCCCCTGATCCAGTATAACATATCCTGATCGAGTATAACAAAGTCACTGGTGGAGTATAACAAAGTCCCTGGTCGAGTATAACAAAGCTTAATCGAGTATAACAAAGTCACCCTGGTCGAGTATAACAAAGTCCTCTGATCAAGTATAACAAAGGCCCCTCATCGAGTATAACAAAGTCCCTAATTGAGTATAACAAAGTCCCCTGATCGAGTATAACAAAGGCCCCTGATCGAGACATAACAAAGTCCCCTAATTGAGTATAACAAAGTCCCTGATCGAGTATAACAGTCCTTCAAGGAGTACAACAAAGTCCCCTGATCGAGTATAAAAAAGTCCTCTGTCGAGAATAAAAACCTGATCGCGTATAACAAAGTCCTGATCAGCACAAAAAGTCCCCTGATCGAGTATACAAAGTCCCATTGATCGAGTATAAGAAAGTCCCCTGGCCCAGTATAACAAAGTCCCAGATTAGGCATAACAAAGCCCCCAGATCGATTATAACAAAGTCCCCTGGTCGAGTATAGCAAAGGGCCCTGATCGAGTAAGACAAAGTCGCCTGATCGAATATAACAAAGTCCCCTAATCCAGTATAACAAAGCCCCCTGGACGAGTATAACAAAGTTCCCTGAACGAGTATAACAAAGTCCCCTGATCGAGTATAACATATCCCCTGATCGAGTATTACAAAGTCTCCTGGCCCAGTATAACAAAGTCCCCAGATCGAGCATAACAAAGTCCCCTGATCGATTTTAACAAAGTCCCCTGGTCGAGTATAGCAAAGGGCCCTGATCGAGTAAGACAAAGTCGCCTGATTGAATATAACAAAGTCCCCTAATCCAATATAACAAAGCCCCCTGGACGAGTATAACAAAGTTCCCTGATCGAGTATAACAAAGTCCCCTGATCGAGTATAACATATCCCCTGATCGAGTATTACAAAGTCTCCTGGCCAGTATAACAAAGTCCCCAGATCGAGCATAACAAAGTCCCCTGATCGATTTTAACAAAGTCCCCTGCTCGAGTATAGCAAAGGGCCCTGATCGAGAAAGACAAAGTCTCATGATCGAGTATAACAAAGTCACCTGATCGAGTATAACAAAGCCCCCTGGACGAGTGTAAAAAAGACCCCTGATCGAGTATAACAAAGTCCCCTGATCGAGTATAACATATCCCATGATCGAATATAACAAAGTCACTGGTGGAGTATAACAAAGTCCCCTGATCGAGTATAACAAAGTCTCCTGGTCGAGTATAACAAAGTTTTCTAATCGAGTATAACAAAGTCCCGTTATCGAGTCTAACATATCACCTGATCGAGTATAACAAAGTCCTCTGGTCGAGTAGAACAAAGTCCCCTCATCGAGTATAACAAAGTCCCCTGGTCGACTATAGCAAAGTCCCCTGGTCGAGTATAACAAAGCCCCCTCATCGAGTATAATATAGGCCCCAAATCGAGTATAACAAAGTCCCCTGATCGAGTATAACAAAGTCCACTGATCGAGTAAAACAGAGTCCCCTGGTTGAGTATAACAAAGCCCCCTGATCAAGTATAACATATCCTCTGATTGAGTATAACAAAGTCCTCTGGTCGAGTATACAAATTCCCCTGATCGAGTCCAAAAAAGGCCTCTAAGTGAGTATAACAAAGTCCCCTGATCAAGTATAACAAAGGCCCTTGATCGAGTATAACAAAGGCCCCTCATCGAGTATAAAAAGTCCCCTGATCGAGTATAATAAAGCCGCCTAATCGAGTATAACAAAGTCCCCTGGTCGACTATAACAATGTCCCCTGTTCGAGTCTAACAAAGTCCCCTTATCGAGTATATCAAATTCCCCTCATCGAATATAACAAAGTCCCCTTATCGATTATAACGAAGTCTCTTAATCGAGTATAACAAAGGCCCCTGGTCGAGTATAACAAAGTCCCCTGATCGAGTGTAACAAAAATCCCCTGATCGAGTATAACGAAGGCCTCTCATCGAGTATAAGAAAGTCCCCTGATTGAGTATAACAAAGCCGCCTAATCGAGTATAACAAAGTCCCCTGGTTGACTATAACAAAGTCCCCTGTTTGAGTCTATCAAAGTCCCCTTATCGAGTATAACATATACCCCTTATCGAATATAACAAAGTCCCCTTATCGAGTATAACAAAGTCTCCTAATCAAGTATAACAAAGGCCCCTGGTCAAGTATAACTAAGTCCCCTTATCGAGTAAACAAAGTCTCCTAATTGAGTATAACAAAGTCCCCTGATCGAGTACAAAAAAGTCCCCTGGCCCAGTATAACAAAGTCCCTAGATCGAGCATACCAAAGTCCCCTGATCGATTATAACAAAGTACCCCGGTCGAGTATAGTAAGGGGCACTGATCGAGTAAGACAAAGTCCCCTGGTCGAGTATAACAAAGTCCCCTGATCGAGTATAACAAAGCCCGATGGGTGAGTACAACAAAGTTCCCTTATCGAGTATAACAAATTCCCCTGATCGGGTATAATAAAGTCCCCTGGTACAGTAAAACAAAGTCCCCTAATCGAGTATAACATATCCCCTCATTGAGTATAACAAAGTCCCCTGATCGAGTTTAACAAAGGCCCCTGATCGAGTATAACAAAGTCCCCTGGTCGAGTATAACAAACTCCCCTGGTCGAGTAAAACAAAGTCCCCTGATCGAGTATAACAAAGTCCCCTGTTTGAGTCTATCAAAGTCCCCTTATCGAGTATAACATATTCCCCTTATCGAATATAACAAAGTCCCCTTATCGAGTATAACAAAGTCTCCTAATCGAGTATAACAAAGGCCCCTGGTCAAGTATAACTAAGTCCCCTTATCGAGCAAACAAAGTCTCCTAATTGAGTATAACAAAGTCCCCTGATCGAGTACAAAAAAGTCCCCTGGCCCAGTATAACAAAGTCCCTAGATCGAGCATACCAAAGTCCCCTGATCGATTATAACAAAGTACCCCGGTCGAGTATAGTAAGGGGCACTGATCGAGTAAGACAATGTCCCCTGGTCGAGTATAACAAAGTCCCCTGATCGAGTATAACAAAGCCCGATGGGTGAGTACAACAAAGTTCCCTTATCGAGTATAACAAATTCCCCTGATCGAGTATAATAAAGTCCCCTGGTACAGTATAACAAAGTCCCCTAATCGAGTATAACATATCCCCTCATTGAGTATAACAAAGTCCCCTGATCGAGTTTAACAAAGGCCCCTGATCGAGTATAACAAAGTCCCCTGGTCGAGTATAACAAACTCCCCTGGTCGAGTATAACAAAGTCCCCTGATCGAGTATAACAAAGTCCACTGATCGACTATAACAAAGTCCCCTGAATGATTATAACAAATTCCCCTGGTCGAGTATAACAAAGGCCCCTCATCGAGTATAACAAAGTCCCCTGATCAAGTATAACAAGTCCCCTCAACTAGTATATAACAAAGTCCCCTGATCGAGGATAAATAAAGGTCCCTGATCGAGTATAACAAAGCCCCCTGATCGAGTACAACAAAGTCCCCTATATCGAGTTTAACAGTCTCCTGATCGAGTATAACAAAGTCCTGGTTTAGTCAGCGTCCTCATCGAGTTTAACAAAGGCCCTCATCGAGTATAACAAAGTCCTCTAATCAAGTATAACAAAGTCCCCTGAATGAGTATAACAAAATCCCCAGATCGAGAATAACAAAGTCCGCTGATC